>NC_052330.1:27164717-27197217 GCF_016432855.1 Salvelinus namaycush
GTGGGGGGGGGGGGGGGGTGGGGGGGGGGGGGGGGTGGGGGGGGGGGGGGGTGGGGGGGGGGGGTGGGGGGGGGGGGGGGGGGGGGGGGGGGGGGGGGGGGGGGTGGGGGGGGGGGGGGGGGGGGGGGGGGGGGGGGGGGGGGGGGGGGGGGGGGGGGGGGGGGGGTGGGGGGGGGGGCGGGGGTGGGTGGGGGGGCGGGGGGGGGGGGTGGGGGGGGGGGGGGGGGGGGGGGGGGGGGGGGGTGGGGGGGGGGGGGGGGGGGGGGGGGGTGGGGGGGGGGGGGGGGGGGGGGGGGGTGGGGGGTGGGGGGGGGGGGGTGTGGGGGGGGGTGGGGGGGGGGGGGGGGGGGGCGGGGGGGGGGGGGGGGGGGTGGTGGGGGGAGTGGGGGGGGGGGGGGGGGGGTGTGGGGGGGGGGGGGGGGGGTATCCAGAGTATGGTTAGTACTGTATAACAGTCTGGTTGGTATCATAGTATGGTTAGTAACTGTATAACAGTCTGGTTTGGTATCAGAGTATGGTTAGTACACTGTATAACGTCTGGTTGTGGTATCAGAGTATGGTTAGTACTGTATAACAGTCGGTTGGTATCAGAGTATGGTTAGTAACTGTATAACAGTTGGTTGGTTATCAGAGTATGGTTAGATACTGTATAACAGTCTGGTTGGTATCAGAGTATGGTTAGTAACTGTATAACAGTCTGGTTGGGTATCAGATATGGTTAGTACCTGTATAACAGTCTGGTTGGTATCAGAGTATGGTTAGTACCTGTAAACAGTTGGTTGGTATCATAGTATGGTTTAGTAACTGTATAACAGTCTGGTTGGTATCAGAGTAGGTTAGTACCGTATAACAGTCTGGTTGGTATCAGAGTATGGTTAGTAACTGTATACAGTCTGGTTTGGTATCAGAGTATGGTTAGTAACTGTATAACCGTCTGGTTGGTATCAGAGTATGGTTAGTAACTGTAAACAGTCTGGTTGGTATCAGAGTATGGTTAGTAACTGTAAACGTCTGGTTGGTATCAGAGTATGGTTAGTAACCTGTTTTAACTGTTGGTGGTATCAGAGTATGGTTAGTAACCTGTATAACAGTCTGGTTTGTGTATCATAGTATGGTTAGTAACTGTATAACAGTCTGGTTGTGGTATCAGAGTATGGTTAGTACCTGTATAACAGTCTGGTTGGTATCATAGTATGGTTAGTAACTGTATAACAGTCTGGTTGGTATCAGAGTATGGTTAGTACCTGTAAACAGTCTGGTTGGTATCAGAGTATGGTTAGTAACTGTATAACAGTCTGGTTGGTATCAGAGTATGGTTAGTAACTGTATAACAGTCTGGTTGGTATCAGAGTATGGTTAGAACTGTATAACAGTCTGGTTGGTATCAGAGTATGGTTAGTACCTGTATAACCGTCGGTTGGTATCAGAGTATGGTTAGTAACTGTATAACAGTCTGGTTGGTATCAGAGTATGGTTAGTACACTGTAAACAGTCTGGTTTGGTTATCAGGTTAGGGTTAGTACCTGTATAACAGTCTGGTTGGTATCAGAGTATGGTTAGTAACTGTATAACAGTCTGGTTGGTATCAGAGTATGGTTAGTAACTGTAAACAGTCTGGTTGGTATCAGAGTATGGTTAGTTAACTGTATAACAGTCTGGTTGGTATCAGAGTATGGTTAGTAACTGTATAACAGTCTGGGTGGTATCAGAGTATGGTTAGTACTGTAAACAGTCTGGTTGGTATCAGAGTATGGTTAGTACTGTATAACAGTCTGGTTGTATCGAGTATGGTTAGTACCTGTATAAAGTCTGGTTGGTATCAGGAAGTATGGTTAGTACCTGTATAACAGTTGGTTGTGGGTATCAGAGTATGGTTAGAACTGTATAAGTCTGTTGGTATCAGAGTATGGTTAGTACTGTATAACAGTCTGGTTGGTATCAGAGTATGGTTAGTACCTGTATAACAGTCTGGTTGGTATCAGAGTATGGTTAGTAACTGTATAACAGTCTGGTTGGTATCAGAGTATGGTTGAACTGTATAACAGTCTGGTTGGTATCAGAGTATGGTTAGTAACTGTATAACAGTCTGGTTGGTATCAGAGTATGTTAGTACCTGTATAACAGTCTGGTTGGTATCAGAGTATGGTTAGTACCTGTATAACAGTCTGGTTGGTAGCATAGTATGGTAGTAAACTGTATAACGTCTGGTTGGTATAGAGTATGGTAGTACCGTTATAACAGTCTGGTGGTATCAGAGTAGGTAGTAACTGTATAACAGTCTGGTTTGGGTATCAGAGTATGGTTAGTAACTGTATAAACGTCTGGTTGTGGTATCAGAGTATGGTTAGTAACTGTATAACAGTCTGGTTGGTATCAGAGTATGGTTAGTAACTGTATAACAGTCGGTTGGTATCAGAGTATGGTTAGTACCTGTATAACAGTCTGGTTTGTATCAGAGTATGGGTTGTAACTGTATAACAGTCTGGTTGTGTGTATCATAGTATGGTTAGTAACTGTATAACAGTCTGGTTGTGGGTATCAGAGTTGGTTAGTACCTGTATAACAGTCTGGTTGGTATCATAGTATGGTTAGTAACTGTATAACAGTCTGGTTGGTATCAGAGTATGGTTAGTACTGTATAACAGTCTGGTTGGGTATCAGAGTATGGTTAGTAACTGTATAACAGTCTGGTTGGTATCAGAGTATGGTTTATACTGTATAACAGTCTGGTTGGTATCAGAGTATGGTTAGTAACTGTATAACAGTCTGGTTGGTATATATAGTATGGTTAGTACCTGTATAACAGTCTGGTTGGTATCAGAGTATGGTTAGTAACTGTATAACAGTCTGGTTGGTATCAGAGTATGGTTAGTAACTGTATAACAGTCTGGTTGGTATCAGAGTATGGTTAGTACCTGATAACAGTTCTGGTTGGTATCAGAGTATGGTTAGTAACTGTATAACAGTCTGGTTGGTATCAGAGTATGGTTAGTACTGTATAACAGTCTGGTTGGTATCAGAGTATGGTTAGTAACTGTATAACAGTCTGGTTGGTATCAGAGTATGGTTAGTACCTGTATAACAGTCTGGTTGGTATCAGAGTATGGTTAGTACCTGTATAACAGTCTGGTTGGTATCAGAGTATGGTTAGTACACTGTATAACAGTGGTTGGTATCAGAGTATGGTTAGTACCTGTATAACAGTCTGGTGGTATCAGAGTATGGTTAGTACTGATAACAGTCTGGTTGTGGGTATCAGAGTATGGTTAGTAACTGTAAAGTCTGGTTGGTATCAGAGTATGGTTAGTACCTGTTAACAGTCTGGTTGGTATCAGAGTATGGTTAGTACCTGTATAACAGTCTGGTTGTGGTATCAGAGTATGGTTAGTACTGTATAACAGTCTGGTTGGTATCAGAGTATGGTTTAGTAACTGTATAACAGTCTGTTGGTATCAGAGTATGGTTAGTAACTGTATAACAGTCTGGTTGGTATCAAGTATGGTTAGTACTGTATAACAGTCTGGTTGTGTATCAGAGTATGGTTAGTAACTGTATAACAGTCTGGTTGTGGGTATATAGTATGGTAGTACCTGTATAACAGTCTGGTTGGTATCAGAGTATGGTTTAGTAACTGTATAACGTCTGGTTTGGTGTATCAGAGTATGGTTAGTAACTGTATAACAGTCTGGTTGGTATCAAGGTATGGTTAGTAACTGTATAACAGTTGGTTGGGTATCAAGTATGGTTAGTAACTGTTAACAGTCTGGTTGGTATCAGATATGGTAGTACCTGTATAACAGTCTGGTTGGTATCAGAGTATGGTTAGTAACTGTATAACAGTCTGGTTTGGTATCAAGTATGGTTAGTACTGTATAACAGTCTGTTGTGGGTATCAGAGTATGGTTAGTACCGTGTATAACAGTCTGGTTGGTATCATAGTATGGTTAGTAACTGTATATAACAGTCTGGTGTGTGTATCAGAGTATGGTTAGTACTGTATAACAGTCTGGTTGGTATCAGAGTATGGTTAGTACTGTATAAGTCTGGTGGTATCAGAGTATGGTTGTACCTGTATAACAGTCTGGTTGGTATCAGAGTATGGTTAGTACATGTATAACAGTCTGGTTGGTATCAGAGTATGGTTAGTACTGTATAACAGTCTGGTTGGTATCAGAGTATGGTTAGTACTGTATAACAGTTTGGTTGGTATCAGAGTATGGTTTAGTAACTGTATAACAGTCTGGTTGGTATCAGAGTATGGTTAGTACCTGTATAACAGTCTGGTTGGGTATCAGAGTATGGTTAGTAACTGTATACAGTCTGGTTGGTATCAGAGTATGGTTAGTACCTGTATAACAGTCTGGGTGGTATCAGAGTATGGTGTAACTGATAACAGTCTGGTTGGTATCAAGTATGGTTAGTAACTGTATAACAGTCTGGTTGTGGTATCAGAGTATGGTTAGTACTGTATAACAGTCTGGTGGTATCAGAGTATGGTTAGTTACTGTATAACAGTCTGGTTGGTATCAGAGTATGGTTAGTAACGTAAGCAACAGTCTGGTGTGTGTATCAGAGTATGGTTAGTACCTGTATAACAGTCTGGTTGGTATCAGAGTATGGTTAGTACACTGTATAACAGTCTGTTGTGGATCAGAGTATGGTTAGTAACTGTATAACAGTCTGGGTGGTATCAGAGTATGGTTAGTACCTGTATAACAGTCTGTTTGGTATCAGTTAGGTTAGTAACTGTATAACAGTCGGTTGGTATCAGAGATGGTTAGTAACTGTATAACAGTTCTGGTTGTGGTATCAAGTATGGTTAGTACCTGTATAACAGTCTGGTTGGTATCAGAGTATGGTTAGTAACTGTATAACAGTCTGGTTGTGTATCAGAGTATGGTTAGTACCTGTATAACAGTCTGGTGGTATCATAGTATGGTTAGTAACTGTATAACAGTCTGGGTTGGTCACGAGTATGGTTAGTAACTGTATAACAGTCTCTGGTTGGTATCATGAGTATGGTTAGTACCTGTATAACAGTCTGGTTGGTATCAGAGTATGGTTAGTAACTGTATAACAGTCTGGTTGTGGTATCAGAGTATGGTTAGACTGTATAACAGTCTGGTTGGTATCAGAGTATGGTTAGTACCTGTATAACAGTCTGGTTGTGGCTGATAACAGTCTGGTTGGTATCAGAGTATGGTTAGTACCTGTATAACAGGCTGGTTGTGGGTATCAGAGTAGGTTAGTAACTGTATACAGTCTGGTTGGTATCAGAGTATGGTTAGTACCGTATAACAGTCTGGTTGGTATCAGAGTATGGTTATAACTGTATAACAGTCTGGTTGGTATCAGAGTATGGTTAGTAACTGTATAACAGTCTGGTTGTGGGTATCAGAGTATGGTTAGTACCTGTATAACAGTCTGGTTGGTATCAGATATGGTTAGTAACTGTATAACAGTCTGGTTGTGTGTCAGAGTATGGTTAGTACTGTATAACAGTCTGGTTGGTATCATAGTATGGTTAGTAACTGTATAACAGTCTGGTTGGTATCAGAGTATGGTTAGTAACTGTATAACAGTCTGGTTGGTATCAGAGTATGGTTAGTAACTGTATAAGTCTGGTTGGTATCAGAGTATGGTTAGTACCTGTATAACAGTCTGGTTGGTATCAGAGTATGGTTAGTACCTGTATAACAGTCTGGTTGGTATCAGAGTATGGTTAGTACCTGTATAACAGTCTGGTTGGTATCAGAGTATGGTTAGTAACTGTATAACAGTCTGGTTGGTATCAGAGTATGGTTAGTACCTGTATAACAGTCTGGTTGTGGGTATCAGAGTATGGTTAGTAACTGTATAAGTCTGGTTGGTATCAGAGTATGGTTAGTACCTGTATAACAGTCTGGTTGGTATCAGAGTATGGTTAGTAACTGTATAACAGTCTGGTTGTTGGTATCATAGTATGGTTAGTAACTGTATAACAGTCTGGTTGTGGGTATCAGAGTATGGTTAGTACCTGTATAACAGTCTGGTTGGTATCATCAGAGTATGGTTAGTACCTGTATAACAGTCTGGTTGGTATCATAGTATGGTTAGTAACTGTATAACAGTCTGGTTGTGTGTATCAGAGTATGGTTAGTACCTGTATAACAGTCTGGTTGGTATCAGAGTATGGTTAGTACCTGTATAACAGGCTGGTTGTGGGTATCAGAGTATGGTTAGTAACTGTATAACAGGCTGGTTGTGGGTATCAGAGTATGGTTAGTAACTGTATAACAGTCTGGTTGTGGGTATCAGAGTATGGTTAGTAACTGTATAACAGTCTGGTTGTGTGTATCAGAGTATGGTTAGTACCTGTATAACAGTCTGGTTGTGTGTATCATAGTATGGTTAGTAACTGTATAACAGTCTGGTTGTGGGTATCAGAGTATGGTTAGTACCTGTATAACAGTCTGGTTGGTATCATAGTATGGTTAGTAACTGTATAACAGTCTGGTTGTGTGTATCAGAGTATGGTTAGTACCTGTATAACAGTCTGGTTGTGGGTATCAGAGTATGGTTAGTAACTGTATAAGTCTGGTTGGTATCAGAGTATGGTTAGTACCTGTATAACAGTCTGGTTGGTATCAGAGTATGGTTAGTAACTGTATAACAGTCTGGTTGGTATCATAGTATGGTTAGTAACTGTATAACAGTCTGGTTGGTATCAGAGTATGGTTAGTACCTGTATAACAGTCTGGTTGGTATCAGAGTATGGTTAGTAACTGTATAACAGTCTGGTTGGTATCAGAGTATGGTTAGTAACTGTATAACAGTCTGGTTGGTATCAGCGTATGGTTAGTACCTGTATAACAGTCTGGTTGGTATCAGAGTATGGTTATTAACTGTATAACAGTCTGGTTGTGGGTATCAGAGTATGGTTAGTAACTGTATAACAGTCTGGTTGGTATCAGAGTATGGTTAGTAACTGTATAACAGTCTGGTTGGTATCAGAGTATGGTTAGTAACTGTATTAACAGTCTGGTTGGTATCAGAGTATGGTTAGTACCTGTATAACAGTCTGGTTGGTATCAGAGTATGGTTAGTAACTGTATAACAGTCTGGTTGGTATCAGAGTATGGTTAGTACCTGTATAACAGTCTGGTTGGTATCAGAGTATGGTTAGTAACTGTATAACAGTCTGGTTGGTATCAGAGTATGGTTAGTAACTGTATAACAGTCTGGTTGGTATCAGAGTATGGTTAGTAACTGTATAACAGTCTGGTTGGTATCAGAGTATGGTTAGTAACTGTATAACAGTCTGGTTGGTATCAGAGTATGGTTAGTAACTGTATAACAGTCTGGTTGGTATCAGAGTATGGTTAGTAACTGTATACCAGTCTGGTTGGTATCAGAGTATGGTTAGTACCTGTATAACAGTCTGGTTGGTATCAGAGTATGGTTAGTAACTGTATAACAGTCTGGTTGTGGGTATCAGAGTATGGTTAGTAACTGTATAACAGTCTGGTTGGTATCAGAGTATGGTTAGTACCTGTATAACAGTCTGGTTGGTATCAGAGTATGGTTAGTAACTGTATAACAGTCTGGTTGTGTGTATCATAGTATGGTTAGTAACTGTATAACAGTCTGGTTGTGGGTATCAGAGTATGGTTAGTACCTGTATAACAGTCTGGTTGGTATCATAGTATGGTTAGTAACTGTATAACAGTCTGGTTGTTGGTATCAGAGTATGGTTAGTACCTGTATAACAGTCTGGTTGTGGGTATCAGAGTATGGTTAGTACCTGTATAACAGTCTGGTTGGTATCAGAGTATGGTTAGTAACTGTATAACAGTCTGGTTGGTATCAGAGTATGGTTAGTAACTGTATTAACAGTCTGGTTGGTATCAGAGTATGGTTAGTAACTGTATAACAGTCTGGTTGGTATCAGAGAATGGTTAGTACCTGTATAACAGTCTGGTTGGTATCAGAGCATGGTTAGTACCTGTATAACAGTATGGTTGGTATCATAGTATGGTTAGTAACTGTATAACAGTCTGGTTGGTATCAGAGTATGGTTAGTACCTGTATAACAGTCTGGTTGGTATCAGAGTATGGTTAGTAACTGTATATCCGTCTGGTTGTGGGTATCAGAGTATGGTTAGTAACTGTATAACCGTCTGGTTGTGGGTATCAGAGTATGGTTAGTAACTGTATAACAGTCTGGTTGGTATCAGAGTATGGTTAGTAACTGTACAACAGTCTGGTTGGTATCAGAATATGGTTAGTACCTGTATAACAGTCTGGTTGGTATCAGAGTATGGTTAGTAACTGTATAACAGTCTGGTTGTGTGTATCATAGTATGGTTAGTAACTGTATAACAGTCTGGTTGTGGGTATCAGAGTATGGTTAGTACCTGTATAACAGTCTGGTTGGTATCATAGTATGGTTAGTAACTGTATAACAGTCTGGTTGGTATCAGAGTATGGTTAGTACCTGTATAACAGTCTGGTTGGTATCAGAGTATGGTTAGTAACTGTATAACAGTCTGGTTGGTATCAGAGTATGGTTACTAACTGTATAACAGTCTGGTTGGTATCAGAGTATGGTTAGTAACTGTATAACAGTCTGGTTGGTATCATAGTATGGTTAGTACCTGTATAACAGTCTGGTTGGTATCAGAGTATGGTTAGTAACTGTATAACAGTCTGGTTGGTATCAGAGTATGGTTAGTAACTGTATAACAGTCTGGTTGGTATCAGCGTATGGTTAGTACCTGTATAACAGTCTGGTTGGTATCAGAGTATGGTTAGTAACTGTATAACAGTCTGGTTGGTATCAGAGTATGGTTAGTAACTGTATAACAGTCTGGTTGGTATCAGAGTATGGTTAGTAACTGTATAACAGTCTGGTTGGTATCAGAGTATGGTTAGTAACTGTATAACAGTCTGGTTGGTATCAGAGTATGGTTAGTACCTGTATAACAGTCTGGTTGGTATCAGAGTATGGTTAGTACCTGTATAACAGTCTGGTTGGTATCAGAGTATGGTTAGTACCTGTATAACAGTCTGGTTGGTATCAGAGTATGGTTAGTACCTGTATAACAGTCTGGTTGTGGGTATCAGAGTATGGTTAGTAACTGTATAAGTCTGGTTGGTATCAGAGTATGGTTAGTACCTGTATAACAGTCTGGTTGTGGGTATCAGAGTATGGTTAGTACCTGTATAACAGTCTGGTTGGTATCAGAGTATGGTTAGTAACTGTATAACAGTCTGGTTGGTATCAGAGTATGGTTAGTAACTGTATTAACAGTCTGGTTGGTATCAGAGTATGGTTAGTAACTGTATAACAGTCTGGTTGGTATCAGAGAATGGTTAGTACCTGTATAACAGTCTGGTTGGTATCAGAGCATGGTTAGTACCTGTATAACAGTATGGTTGGTATCATAGTATGGTTAGTAACTGTATAACAGTCTGGTTGGTATCAGAGTATGGTTAGTACCTGTATAACAGTCTGGTTGGTATCAGAGTATGGTTAGTAACTGTATAACCGTCTGGTTGTGGGTATCAGAGTATGGTTAGTAACTGTATAACCGTCTGGTTGTGGGTATCAGAGTATGGTTAGTAACTGTATAACAGTCTGGTTGGTATCAGAGTATGGTTAGTAACTGTACAACAGTCTGGTTGGTATCAGAGTATGGTTAGTACCTGTATAACAGTCTGGTTGGTATCAGAGTATGGTTAGTAACTGTATAACAGTCTGGTTGTGTGTATCATAGTATGGTTAGTAACTGTATAACAGTCTGGTTGTGGGTATCAGAGTATGGTTAGTACCTGTATAACAGTCTGGTTGGTATCATAGTATGGTTAGTAACTGTATAACAGTCTGGTTGGTATCAGAGTATGGTTAGTACCTGTATAACAGTCTGGTTGGTATCAGAGTATGGTTAGTAACTGTATAACAGTCTGGTTGGTATCAGAGTATGGTTACTAACTGTATAACAGTCTGGTTGGTATCAGAGTATGGTTAGTAACTGTATAACAGTCTGGTTGGTATCATAGTATGGTTAGTACCTGTATAACAGTCTGGTTGGTATCAGAGTATGGTTAGTAACTGTATAACAGTCTGGTTGGTATCAGAGTATGATTAGTAACTGTATAACAGTCTGGTTGGTATCAGCGTATGGTTAGTACCTGTATAACAGTCTGGTTGGTATCAGAGTATGGTTAGTAACTGTATAACAGTCTGGTTGGTATCAGAGTATGGTTAGTAACTGTATAACAGTCTGGTTGGTATCAGAGTATGGTTAGTAACTGTATAACAGTCTGGTTGGTATCAGAGTATGGTTAGTAACTGTATAACAGTCTGGTTGGTATCAGAGTATGGTTAGTACCTGTATAACAGTCTGGTTGGTATCAGAGTATGGTTAGTACCTGTATAACAGTCTGGTTGGTATCAGAGTATGGTTAGTACCTGTATAACAGTCTGGTTGGTATCAGAGTATGGTTAGTACCTGTATAACAGTCTGGTTGTGGGTATCAGAGTATGGTTAGTAACTGTATAAGTCTGGTTGGTATCAGAGTATGGTTAGTACCTGTATAACAGTCTGGTTGGTATCAGAGTATGGTTAGTACCTGTATAACAGTCTGGTTGTGGGTATCAGAGTATTGTTAGTAACTGTATAAGTCTGGTTGGTATCAGAGTATGGTTAGTACCTGTATAACAGTCTGGTTGGTATCAGAGTATGGTTAGTAACTGTATAACAGTCTGGTTGGTATCATAGTATGGTTAGTAACTGTATAACAGTCTGGTTGGTATCAGAGTATGGTTAGTAACTGTATAACAGTCTGGTTGTGGGTATCATAGTATGGTTAGTACCTGTATAACAGTCTGGTTGGTATCAGAGTATGGTTAGTAACTGTATAACAGTCTGGTTGTGTGTATCAGAGTATGGTTAGTACCTGTATAACAGTCTGGTTGGTATCATAGTATGGTTAGTAACTGTATAACAGTCTGGTTGGTATCAGAGTATGGTTAGTAACTGTATACCAGTCTGGTTGGTATCAGAGTATGGTTAGTACCTGTATAACAGTCTGGTTGGTATCAGAGTATGGTTAGTAACTGTATAACAGTCTGGTTGTGTGTATCATAGTATGGTTAGTAACTGTATAACAGTCTGGTTGTGGGTATCAGAGTATGGTTAGTACCTGTATAACAGTCTGGTTGGTATCATAGTATGGTTAGTAACTGTATAACAGTCTGGTTGTGTGTATCAGAGTATGGTTAGTACCTGTATAACAGTCTGGTTGTGGGTATCAGAGTATGGTTAGTAACTGTATAAGTCTGGTTGGTATCAGAGTATGGTTAGTACCTGTATAACAGTCTGGTTGGTATCAGAGTATGGTTAGTACCTGTATAACAGTCTGGTTGGTATCAGAGTATGGTTAGTACCTGTATAACAGTCTGGTTGGTATCAGAGTATGGTTAGTACCTGTATAACAGTCTGGTTGGTATCAGAGTATGGTTAGTAACTGTATAACAGTCTGGTTGGTATCAGAGTATGGTTAGTACCTGTATAACAGTCTGGTTGTGGGTATCAGAGTATGGTTAGTAACTGTATAAGTCTGGTTGGTATCAGAGTATGGTTAGTACCTGTATAACAGTCTGGTTGGTATCAGAGTATGGTTAGTAACTGTATAACAGTCTGGTTGTTGGTATCATAGTATGGTTAGTAACTGTATAACAGTCTGGTTGTGGGTATCAGAGTATGGTTAGTACCTGTATAACAGTCTGGTTGGTATCATCAGAGTATGGTTAGTACCTGTATAACAGTCTGGTTGGTATCATAGTATGGTTAGTAACTGTATAACAGTCTGGTTGTGTGTATCAGAGTATGGTTAGTACCTGTATAACAGTCTGGTTGGTATCAGAGTATGGTTAGTACCTGTATAACAGGCTGGTTGTGGGTATCAGAGTATGGTTAGTAACTGTATAACAGTCTGGTTGGTATCAGAGTATGGTTAGTACCTGTATAACAGTCTGGTTGGTATCAGAGTATGGTTAGTAACTGTATAACAGTCTGGTTGGTATCAGAGTATGGTTAGTAACTGTATAACAGTCTGGTTGTGGGTATCATAGTATGGTTAGTACCTGTATAACAGTCTGGTTGGTATCAGAGTATGGTTAGTAACTGTATAACAGTCTGGTTGTGTGTATCAGAGTATGGTTAGTACCTGTATAACAGTCTGGTTAGTATCATAGTATGGTTAGTAACTGTATAACAGTCTGGTTGGTATCACAGTATGGTTAGTAACTGTATAACAGTCTGGTTGGTATCATAGTATGGTTAGTACCTGTATAACAGTCTGGTTGGTATCAGAGTATGGTTAGTAACTGTATAACAGTCTGGTTGTGGGTATCAGAGTATGGTTAGTAACTGTATAACAGTCTGGTTGTGTGTATCAGAGTATGGTTAGTACCTGTATAACAGTCTGGTTGTGTGTATCATAGTATGGTTAGTAACTGTATAACAGTCTGGTTGTGGGTATCAGAGTATGGTTAGTACCTGTATAACAGTCTGGTTGGTATCATAGTATGGTTAGTAACTGTATAACAGTCTGGTTGTGTGTATCAGAGTATGGTTAGTACCTGTATAACAGTCTGGTTGTGGGTATCAGAGTATGGTTAGTAACTGTATAAGTCTGGTTGGTATCAGAGTATGGTTAGTACCTGTATAACAGTCTGGTTGGTATCAGAGTATGGTTAGTAACTGTATAATAGTCTGGTTGGTATCATAGTATGGTTAGTAACTGTATAACAGTCTGGTTGGTATCAGAGTATGGTTAGTACCTGTATAACAGTCTGGTTGGTATCAGAGTATGGTTAGTACCTGTATAACAGTCTGGTTGGTATCAGAGTATGGTTAGTACCTGTATAACAGTCTGGTTGGTATCAGAGTATGGTTAGTAACTGTATAACAGTCTGGTTGGTATCAGAGTATGGTTAGTACCTGTATAACAGTCTGGTTGTGGGTATCAGAGTATGGTTAGTAACTGTATAAGTCTGGTTGGTATCAGAGTATGGTTAGTACCTGTATAACAGTCTGGTTGGTATCAGAGTATGGTTAGTACCTGTATAACAGTCTGGTTGGTATCAGAGTATGGTTAGTAACTGTATAACAGTCTGGTTGTGTGTATCATAGTATGGTTAGTAACTGTATAACAGTCTGGTTGTGGGTATCAGAGTATGGTTAGTACCTGTATAACAGTCTGGTTGGTATCATAGTATGGTTAGTAACTGTATAACAGTCTGGTTGGTATCAGAGTATGGTTAGTACCTGTATAACAGTCTGGTTGGTATCAGAGTATGGTTAGTAACTGTATAACAGTCTGGTTGGTATCAGAGTATGGTTACTAACTGTATAACAGTCTGGTTGGTATCAGAGTATGGTTAGTAACTGTATAACAGTCTGGTTGGTATCATAGTATGGTTAGTACCTGTATAACAGTCTGGTTGGTATCAGAGTATGGTTAGTAACTGTATAACAGTCTGGTTGGTATCAGAGTATGGTTAGTAACTGTATAACAGTCTGGTTGGTATCAGCGTATGGTTAGTACCTGTATAACAGTCTGGTTGGTATCAGAGTATGGTTAGTAACTGTATAACAGTCTGGTTGGTATCAGAGTATGGTTAGTAACTGTATAACAGTCTGGTTGGTATCAGAGTATGGTTAGTAACTGTATAACAGTCTGGTTGGTATCAGAGTATGGTTAGTAACTGTATAACAGTCTGGTTGGTATCAGAGTATGGTTAGTACCTGTATAACAGTCTGGTTGGTATCAGAGTATGGTTAGTACCTGTATAACAGTCTGGTTGGTATCAGAGTATGGTTAGTACCTGTATAACAGTCTGGTTGGTATCAGAGTATGGTTAGTACCTGTATAACAGTCTGGTTGGTATCAGAGTATGGTTAGTACCTGTATAACAGTCTGGTTGTGGGTATCAGAGTATGGTTAGTAACTGTATAAGTCTGGTTGGTATCAGAGTATGGTTAGTACCTGTATAACAGTCTGGTTGGTATCAGAGTATGGTTAGTACCTGTATAACAGTCTGGTTGTGGGTATCAGAGTATTGTTAGTAACTGTATAACAGTCTGGTTGGTATCAGAGTATGGTTAGTAACTGTATAACAGTCTGGTTGGTATCATAGTATGGTTAGTAACTGTATAACAGTCTGGTTGGTATCAGAGTATGGTTAGTACCTGTATAACAGTCTGGTTGGTATCATAGTATGGTTAGTACCTGTATAACAGTCTGGTTGGTATCAGAGTATGGTTAGTAACTGTATAACAGTCTGGTTGGTATCATAGTATGGTTAGTACCTGTATTACAGTCTGGTTGGTATCATAGTATGGTTAGTACCTGTATAACAGTCTGGTTGGTATCAGAGTATGGTTAGTACCTGTATAACAGTCTGGTTGGTATCAGAGTATGGTTAGTAACTGTATAACAGTCTGGTTGGTATCATAGTATGGTTAGTAACTGTATAACAGTCTGGTTGGTATCAGAGTATGGTTAGTAACTGTATAACAGTCTGGTTGGTATCATAGTATGGTTAGTAACTGTATAACAGTCTGGTTGTGGGTATCAGAATATGGTTAGTAACTGTATAACAGTCTGGTTGTGGGTATCAGAGTATGGTTAGTACCTGTATAACAGTCTGGTTGGTATCAGAGTATGGTTAGTAACTGTATAACAGTCTGGTTGGTATCAGAGTATGGTTAGTAACTGTATAACAGTCTGGTTGGTATCAGAGTATGGTTAGTAACTGTATAACAGTCTGGTTGGTATCAGAGTATGGTTAGTAACTGTATAACAGTCTGGTTGGTATCAGAGTATGGTTAGTAACTGTATAACAGTCTGGTTGGTATCAGAGTATGGTTAGTAACTGTATAACAGTCTGGTTGGTATCAGAGTATGGTTAGTAACTGTATAACAGGCTGGTTGGTATCAGAGTATGGTTAGTAACTGTATAAAAGGCTGGTTGTGGGTTTTACAGTATGGTCAGTAACTCGTGTTTCTCTACGTGTCGTTGTGTTTATCAGAGTGTGGAGGGAGGCCAGGGACCGCATCGTGGGCTTCCCCGGGAGGTTCCATGCCTGGGACGTCAACCACCAGTCCTGGCTCTACAACTCTAACTACTCCTGTGAACTGTCCATGGTGCTGACGGGCGCCGCCTTCTTTCACAAGGTACACTCCCTCCCCCTCTCCCATCATTCAACCCTGTGACCCCTGACCTCTATGCGACATAACTCTGCTGCCAACTCGCCTGTCTTCCTCATCCCAATGTTTCAAATGTTATGTGTCCGAATGAACATGACCCTGGTTGATCCTCTGCTGCATGTTGTCTCTGCTGCAGTACTATGCGTACCTGTACTCGTACGTGATGCCCCAGGCCATCCGCGACATGGTGGATGAGTACATCAACTGTGAGGACATCGCCATGAACTTCCTGGTGTCGCATATCACCCGCAAGCCCCCTATCAAGGTCAGTGGGCCATGCATGCACACACACCCACACCGAACGTACACATTCTGAACACACAGGTACTCTCAAAAACACACACACCCACACCGAATGTACACATTTTGAACACACACAGGTGCTCTCAAAAACACACCCCGGGCCCTGCTTATTTATATTTCTGCTCACTTACACCGACCATTACTCAACCTGACATATTCAATATACTGTTGTGAATTATAAATCAGAACACAGCGAGATTGAATTGTTGCCCTAAGCTTGCGTTTCCCTCTAAATCTATTTTACAAGACATTTCTGACTAATATTTACAGATTTATGGCTAGTGGACTAATTATACCAACCAAGCCAAGTGGAAGATGTGAGACCCTCAGTTTTAGCCCCTTTGATATACAGAGGCTTGATTCGGAGGTGTTTCTTAGAATTGAAGGACATGCTTTGATGGAGTGTGTAACTTGACAGTTATTCCCTGGTAGGAATTAGGCTGGTGAATAGTGCAGGTAGTGGAAGTCAACTCCTGTAAATAAGTGACTTGAATTTTTCTGGAAAATCAGCCTTAAGAGATGCAGTAGGCCTCCATCTTGTGTGTCGTGGACAATTACATTTGACAATTTTGTCATTTTGCAGACACTCTTATCCAGAGGGCCTTTCAATTAGATTTGAAGTGCCTCTCTTAAGGGCACATTGGCAGATTTTTCCCCTAGTCGACTCAGGGATTCTAACCAGCGACCTTTCAGTTACTGGCTCAATAGCTTTCTGTGCTAGTATTCATTGACACACACTGAGTGTACAAAACATTAAGAACACCTGCTCTTTCCATGACATAGACTGACCAGGTGAATCCAGGTGAAAGCTATGATCCCTTATTAATGTCACTTGTTAAATCCACTTCAATCAGTGTAGATGACGGGGAGGAGACAGGTTAAAGAAGGATTTTTAAGCCTTGAGACAATTGAGGCATGGATTGTGTATGTGTGCCATTCAGAGGGTGAATTGGCTAGACAAAATATTTAAGTGCCTTTGAACGGGGTATGGTAGTAGGTGCCAGGCGCACCGTTTTTTGTCAAGAACTGCAACGCTGCTGGGTTTTTCAGGCTCAACAGTTTCCCGTGTGTATCAAGAATGGTCCACCACCCAAAGGACATCCAGCCAACTTGACACAACTGTGAGAAGCATTGGAGTCAACATTGGCCAGTATCCCTGTGGAACGCTTTTGACACCTTGTAGAGTCCATGCCCCAATGAATTGAGGCTGTTCTGAGGGCAAGGGAGGGTGCAACGCAGTGCTGGGTATACTCCGTGTACGACCATATGTTACGACTGCATGTTCACAGTATCAACAAAGCAATAAAAATGGTTGTTACATTGTAATTAGATATGTATACAAACTCACACGCTGTCTCACACACTCACATATTCCCTCTCTCTCCCCATCTCAGGTGACGTCTCGTTGGACCTTCCGCTGCCCCGGCTGCCCTCAGGCCCTGTCGCATGACGACTCTCACTTCCACGAGCGCCACAAGTGCATCAACTTTTTTGTCAAGGTGTACGGCTACATGCCCTTACTCTACACGCAGTTCCGCGTGGACTCTGTGCTCTTCAAAACGCGCCTACCCCACGACAAGACTAAGTGCTTCAAGTTCATCTAGCCCAGGGCTAGGCCCAGCTAAGAACGTTGGGCAGAACGGAGCTAGAGAGTGAGGAACTCAGGCAGGACGGAAGAGAGAGCAGAGAGGACTGGTTGTGAGAAAGAGGGAGGTTTTGGGATGAGGGCTTAAACCCAGGAATGGATCTTGGATGAATGACACAGACCACACCTTCACTGGAACCTCTGATAGGCTGGAAGCTGAGAAGAACCTCTGCCAATCAAGAAGCCTTTTCATTTTTTAACGTAATTGTATTCTTCATCATGTCGTTCATGTGTGTTACATCATCAACTACTACACAGATTTCATTTAGCTTGTTATGGGCCTGCAGAGAGAAAGAGGAGAGGACGCTGGCAACACTGCCTGTCCAAGGACAGTGACTTAACTTGACTCTGCGAGACAAACTCAAACTGCCATTGTAAACAGACTGGTTTTAAACTGACACAGGGTGAGAATGAGACAGTGGACTGTCACGTGGGCCAGCCCTGAGCTCCTGAATTGCTAGCTAGACATTTCACCGTTTGAGAGATAAACAAAGGCATACCCCATTTGTCATTGCACAAATTGTTTTGTTTTTTGTCATTTATTTTATTTTTGGTACTCATTTTACATGTATTTACTCTACTCTTGTATATGAAACCGTGAGAGAAGCACTGATGGTTGTAGAAGTATTCTATTCAATGATCTTGTTATTTTTTTTACGTGGTGTTTAATAGTGTAAATCTCCATGTGGGATGGTCAGTCGTCACCAGAACCTCTTGTTATTAGCTGACCCATAGAATCACTAGATCGGGTAAAGGCCCTCAGACCATGTCAATTTCACAGTAGATTATATTTCTATGGGCAGACCTAAACTAAGCTAGAAAGTGGTCTTTGTCATTCTGTCTTTAAATGACCTCAGATGGAGACTACAGGACCATTATGCCACAAGTTCTACAAGTTTACCAGAGAAATCTGTAAAATATTCATAGGAAACTGTATTATCCCATTACCTAACACATTCATTAAGCCTACAGCAGACTACAATGGTGTAAAGTCAGACCTTGGCTTTTTTCAGACTTTTTGGATGTTAGTGATATTGATCTACCCAATGGTTATTGTTAAATGTCTGAGTAGTCCTAATTAAGTGTTCAGTAATGGAGTAGGGTGACGTTGCCCCTAGATGCTGATCTTGGGTCAGTCTTTAACTTCTCCCACTAATGGTTAATGTTAGGATTGGGGAGGGGAAGCTGATTCCAGATCAGTACCGAGGGGAAACTTCCCGCGGGAGCATCAATTGGGCAATTGTACAAGGAATTGAAAAATAAGCTTATTTTGACTCTGAAGATGTTTTGGTGTTTCTGTCTCTCATCATCATGGTCCAATCATGTCAACGGTTACAGTTCCATTCAGTTTGAACCTTCAAAAGGAGCTTCTTCTCTGTACAGCGTCTCCATGTCGGTCCCTCAAGTTTCATTTCATAACGATTTGATGCTCGATGAATGTTTTCTTTGCCAAATAGGTACGATGTTATATGCTGAAAAACAGCACAATGTTTTGTAAAGTGCACAATGCAGTCTGGTACCCCACCCCCCTCCCCCCTTCCCCGTTAGACGGTACTCTTCCACCTCGGCCACCCCCATCCCCCCCAAAAATGGTCCCTCAGCTATTAAAATGGCAGCGCCCGCCCTTGTACTATGCAGCTCTTATTAATTAATGTACTTTGACCATTTCTGGCTTCATTCCGTTTATTTGACTGGATGATCTAAACTAACAATACATCCTTTATTTGAGATGATTCAGGAGAGATGACAACACTGTTGATCAGAAAATAGGATCGGTCTTACTCTGGGAGGCTACTTTTATAGAACTCAACATTATCGCCCCACATACTTTCTGTATATTTATTTAATTGAATATATTAAATGGATCATCTAAGGCTTGCTTCTAAAGGGGTTTGTGAATAGAAATGACTGCAATAAAATGGAATGTGATCTTGGTCATTAGCTCTCAGACAACGGAACCTGCTCCTCTGACTGACCCTGCATCAGTGGACCCCATTACAACACTAATGAAAATCAAATCAAGTGTTATTTGTCACATGCTTTGTAAAGAACTGGTGTAGACTAACAGTGAAATGCTTACTTACCCTTCCCAACAATGTAGAGAGAACAATAGAACGATAATAACACAAGGAATAAATACACAATGAGTAAAGATAACTTGGCTATATACACGGGGTACCAGTACGGAGTTGATGTGCAGGGGAATGAGGTAATTGAGGTAGATATGTACATATAGGTAGGGGTGAAGTGACTTGGCAATAGGATAGATAATAAGCACTAGCAGCAGCGTATGTGATGAGTCAAGAGTTGATTCAAAAGGGGGTCAGTGCAGATAGTTCGGGTAGCTATTTGGTTAACTATTTAGCAATCTTAAGGTTTGGGGGTAGAAGCTGTTCAGGGTTCTATTGGTTTCAGACTTGGTGCATAGGTACCGCTTGTCTATGACTTGGGTGGCTGGAGTCTGACAATTTTTTAGGGCCTTCCTCTGACACCGCCTGGTATTAAGGTCTGGGATGGCAGGAAGTTCAGCCCCAGTGATGCACTACCTGCTGTAGCGCCTTGCGGTTGGATGCTAAGCAGTTGCCATATCAAGCGATGATGCAGCCAGTCAAGATGGTACAGCTGTAGAACTTTATGAGGATCTGAGGGCCCATGCTGAATCTTTTCATCCTCCTGAGGGGGAAGAGGTGTTGTCGTGACTTCTTCACGACTGTGTTGGTGTGTGTGGACCATGTCAATTCCTTAGTGATGTGGATGCCGAGAAACTAGAAGCTCTCAGCCCGCTCCACTACAGCCGAGTGCTAGTGATAGTGATTTAGACAGGTTACCTTGGCATTCTTGGACACAGGGTCTATGGTGGTCTGCTTGAAACATGCAGGTATTACAGACTGGGTCCTGGAGAGGTTGAAAATGTCATTGAAGACACTTGCCAGCTGATTAGAGCATGCTCTTTGTACCCGTCCTGGTAACCCATCTGCCCATCTTCCCTTTGTAATCCTTGATCGTTTGCAAGCTCTGCCACATCCGAGTGTCAGAACCGGTGTAGTAGGATTCGATTTTAGTCCTGTATTGAGGCTTTGCCTGGTTGACGGCTCGTCAGAGGTCGTAGTGTGATTTCTTATAAGTGTCAGGATTAGTGTCCCTGAAAGCGGTAGCTCTGTGGCATTGACTGCACGTCGTAAAACTTGCCCTAAAATGCAGACCTGGGATCAGCTCTAGCCTGCACCAATCTTAACCGGAACCTTTGACAGGTGAAAAGCAAAACTGATCTGAGATCAGGACTTTGAGACAACAACAGTCTAGGTATGTGCTCAAACTCAGTTAAACCTGTTTTATGACTGGGTCAATCCATTTGCAATAAGGTGCACTTGCACATAGCAGTAGCTTCAGTTTGAGCTCCAGATGTTCCCTGCATAATTACCTGGCTGACAGACTTCTGACTTTTCCTGAGGCAGGGAGGGGTCTGGCCGGGTGACGTCTCACACAGTGGAAGTCCCACCTCCATCCTGCCCCTTTCAGTTTTCTTCAGGGCCAATGGCACAGGAGGTTTGGCCGTGGCAACAAGCAAGGAAAGAGGGCCAGGAAAAAGCCGACACTCATTCCTTTAGCTAGGTGTTTAAGTGTTCTGAAACTGTGCTCCTGTGACTGTCCCTCACCCAACCCTGGGTCTTGTTCATTATACACCAAACAGACTGAAGCAGAGGGAATAAAGGCTTGTTTTAATTTAGTTGAAAAAACAACACAAGCTGTTTGCTTGTGTTCCCTAATGAATAGGGCCCTGGACTAGCACCTGCAACTACTACTGCCAGCCCTGTTCTGTACCAGACTGACCAATGATGACAGGGTAAAACAAACCATTGAAGGCCAAACATGGAATTAAAGTTGGTTAAAAACATGGCTCTGACTCGTGTCGTTCTTTCGTCGTCCAGCTCCCTGTCTCCTCCTTTACCGCAGAAATAGAACAGTAGGCCTACATTCCTGACATGCATTGCTTCATTCACTCAACCCACGTGTTATTAGCCACTTCATGAGCTTGTTCAGCTTAGTCGATGATACTGCAAGATAGACTATGGGATTTAGTTCAGTCAGCAAACTGGGTCTCAAACTAGACTAGAGCAATGTGTCACCAATCTCACCATGGGAGAATCTCAATTGCATACTCCTCGCCTCCTCAAAACCCATTGGAGGAGAAGGTCACAGGGGAGAGAGCTCTGGTTTTCTCATCCAATCGGGTTTTGAGGAGGCGAGGAGAGAGGACGTGAGGAGTATGCAATTGAGATTGTCACAGTGACTCCATTCCACAGGACTTTGTGTTGTGAGGTGTGACTGTTTGCTGCAGGACCCCTGGCCCAATGGGAGTGGAGTGTGGGGCGTTGGGCAACATGCCTGAACTAAACACTGAGCCTCTGACATCACAGAGAGAGGAGAGATGAGAGAATACACCCACGCACCCCGCTGCTCCAGCCAGGAGTGCGGAGGAGGTTCTTGTTACAGTAAAACATGGGTGCTACTACTAGTGTTCACCTCTGCCATCCAACATGTTTCACAGTGAAATGTGCATCCAGTCCTGCTTCAGAGTCAGCAGGACACGTGTCATGATACTACTGTGTGGAATGCTGCTTGTCATACAGTAGGTCTATTCCTCACCAGGGATTCTCTGCATAGACATAGAATAACTAGATTATATTTCCATGGAAGAACATAGTGTGGAGATGTCATGTCATTCATGCAGGGTGATACAATAGCTCTAATTTGTGACACATTAAAGGTGCTGGGTTGGCCACCAACCGGTCGATCTCTAAGGCATTCCTAGTCGATCACCAACTATTTCTGTAAAAAAACAACGATAAAGCCTTGCATTCCTATTTATTTTATGCGTTTCACGCTGTTGGTATGTGCACTTGATTCTGCTGCCCTAGTACCGGGAAGGTAAATTGTTCCCAGAGAGCCAATCAAGTGGCCCTATAGGCATACCGCTGGCCAAACAGATAGCTCAGATCATGGTGTCTGCACAGTATTCTCGAGCCATAGACTTTAAAAATAAGTCTCGTTGCACAGCAGAGACCCAACGAATACAGTGAAGAGCTGCTGTTTTTATGTGTAAGTTTATGTTCAAGTTCTTATTCAACAGTGTGAACACTTCAACACCTTTATAAGCCATATAAGCTGTATAAGCCACCAGCACTGCAGCTGCAATGAATGAGTAGGGCAAAGTGTTCCGATAAGCTTCTATTGTTATTATTAGTAGCTTGTCATTTTTTTAAATCGAGGAATATTTCACTTTCTCTGGTCATAGGAGTAACAACATTCATTTGTGCATGAGGCAGAAGTAATGCAGTGTGATTTGAGTTTCACCATCAGCTGGAAGACTGTCCCCTTTTCTCCACGGAGGGAAGGAGTGCGGAGGGACCGTGAGTGAGAGGCTCCCTCCCTCCCCTCAGATTGACCATCAGATGCAGCCCATCAATCCAGAAAAAAAAAGAAGCTAATTATTCTGCTCACTAATTTGTGCCTCACAAGTACTACAACAAATGATCTATTACCAGTGTGATCATATACCTAAATGTTTTAAATTTAACTTCAAAATGACCTGAGAAGAACAACATTGGCAGGGCAATTCAAGCATAGCCAATGCAGTGATAATGTATTGGGCCTCATTGCTACAGAACTGTTTTTTAATTGGTTAATGTTGCATAGGCTTAAGATTTTTCACTCATGTTTACAAAAAATCTGAGCGGTAGATCTCAGCTTGCATTTTGACTCAGAAGGTGATCTTGACTCAGAAAAGGTTGTTGACTATTTAGGTACAGTGCTGTGTTTGATTCTGTAACAATGTTTAAAAGACAACCCAGTGAGCCACAACAAAACTAATATTGTTTTTCTATTCTCAAATGATGATTCAGATGACCACAACAAAAAGACGTGTAACAAACAATGCATCGGGAGATGAAACAGCCGTAAAAAGAAACCCCTAAAATAAGACGAAAAATTAATCTGTCAAATGGATATTGCATAATGTAACGAGAATGTAAACAGGGAATAAATAAGCATTGCTCATTAGCATACAGTGTCTATAGAAAGTCTAAACCCCCTTGAACTTTTTTCCACATTTTGTTGCATTACAAAGTGGGATTGAAAAATATTTAATTGCAATTTTTTTGTCATTGATCTACACAAAATACTCCATAATGTCAAAGTGAAAAGAAGATTCTACACATTTTTACAAATTAATACAAATTAAATAACAAAAATATAGTTGTTGCATAGGTATTCACCCCCTTTGTTTAAGAAAGCTTAAATTAGTTCAGAAGTAAACTGTGGCTTAACAAATCACATAAGTTATGTGGACTCACTCTGTGTGAAATAATAGTGGTTGACAGGATTTTTTGAATGACTACCCCTTCCTCTGTCCCCCATACATACAGTACAATATATAGAAGGTTCCTTAGTCAAGTATTGCATTTTTTTTCTTCATTAATCGAAAAAATAATAATAATAATACATTTTGACATTTTCATCGTATTTTGTGTAGATCGTTGACCAAAACATTTGAATAAAATCCATTTTAATACCACTTTGTGACACAATAACATTTTAAGAAATCCAAAGGGGTTGTAGACTTTTTCTAGGCACTGTAGTTGTTGCAGACTGTTACAGGCCCAGCTGGCTCTAACAGTCACGGTAACAGTATTCCATTTCATCATCCTCGTTGTCGATGGCTGCGAGCTTCAGATGAGAAATGTCTGATATGCTGGTGTCATTTGAGGACAGTACCATAGAAATGTCAGCCATATTGAGTGAACCCGTGAGTGTTCCAGTCAAATTGCCATGGTCTCAGGGGCTTAGTCCCTTCTAGTCATTCTCTTTATATGGTCAGTACAACCCCGGAAGAATGGTTTGTTGTAGTCGTTGTTCTTCTCCACACTCTTTGGTCCTCGGTTCAGGATGAAAATGGTCCATTGTAGGAGATATGTATGGTCGTATTTTGATCATCTTCTGTAAACAATTACATGAAGATATACTATTGTGGACCAGAATATGGGAAATGAATGACACAAAATTGTTCTCAATCTGAGACTGAATGGTCCATTTCATGGCCAGAGGTGTCCATTTCACCGTTGAGGTCTATCAGCTGTTATTACAAAGATGAGTCTGACTTTGATGACCCCATCGACAATGACTGGAGCTGGGAGTTTAGCACCAGTCAGTCTGTCAACCAGACCAGTCTGTCTCAGATTAAGTGGCTGGTTTACCGTTTACCGATTAAAGAGTAGTAAAGCAGCTGTCAGTGAACGGGAGACTCCAAGTGGAATCCACGTGCTTCTCAAAGCGCTGCACCCTCACACACATCCCACACCAGGGCACCCTCACACACATCCCACACCAGGGCACCCTCACACACATCCCACACCAGGGCACCCTCACACACATCCCACACCAGGGCACCCTCACACACATCCCACACCAGGGCACCCTCACACACATCCCACACCAGGTGCATAGTATAGGTGGATGGTTCCTCACAGCTCCTCGTCTGCTTCTCTGAATGAAGGTCATGGAACCCATTCTCTCTCTCGACACTGAGGTCAACATACCCCGCAATCTTCCTCTTCCTCCAACGTATTCCTCCTCCTATTTAACCATTTAATTTCACATATATTTATACAGCTTATTCTTTGTCAACAAGATCAAATCTGGTGATTCTCATCAAGACCTGTTCAAGATTCCAAGAGCGTGTGCCAATGGCACACCTGCTGTCCCTCGGCCTCCTTCATCTGGCTCCAATGTGCCTGCTGCTCCTCTCCAGTGCTGTTGAGCCCCAGGGACAGCCAGCCCACCTTCTCCCTGGCCTTCATGCTGCTCCTTCGGCTGTACACCGACACCACCAGGGAAACCTCGGACAGCTGGAAGAGGGCCACCTGGAAGACAACAGAGATGGGGTGGGTTGTTTCTCTCTGTCTGTCTCTATATCCCTTCTCTGTCTCACTGTCTCTCTCTCTCTCTCTCTCTGTCTCTCTCTTTCTTTCTGTCTATCTCTCTGTCTCTCTCTCTGTCTCTTGCTCATTGTCTCTTGCTCTCTGTCTCTCTCTCTCACCTGAAAGACAAAGGTCTCCTTGTAAGTGGGGTTGGGCTGACCGCGGCACACCGACGTCTTGCACTTGGACATCTCCTTGCCCTTGGAGTCCAGCATGGTCAGCTTCACATAGGTGTCTGAGGATGTAGGGAGGGAGTGAGAGAAGGGGAGAGCATGGTGAGAGGCTGCCATCTAGTGAAGATTAATGAACATAACAGTGAAGAATGGCCTGTGGATAGAGTGTCATTTTCGATCCCAGAAATTTTTCGGTTCTCTTTCACGATATGCCAACATTATCGGAGAGGAGCAGACACAGAGTCTCTGGTATAGATAGAACAGGTGTATGGATTGATAGCAGAGGACTCACCTCTCATGATATAAAGTTGTCCCCCTATTAGCTGTTTTATACAACAAAACAGACCGTCTGGGACACAACACACAGAGGGCCAGGAAGGAACGAGGAGAGAAGAGGAAAACAGGAAGGAAAGAGAGTTTAGAGAGGATAAAAGGAAAGACAGTTTAGAGAGAGGATAAAACACTGTGAAAGTAAGTAAATAAGAGGCAAGAATATAGAGGTTATTCCACCATCAATAATAAAACATGTTATTCAAATCTATGGATTTTAATGCTATAGCTACCCTACTCAATAACATGATCAACTATGTCTTATAGTAGAAGAGAGCAATGCCTTCCATCCCTGTCTCATGTACAGACCTGGGTTCAAATAGCATTTGTTTCTTTCGAATACTTAAGCTGCGCTTGATTGAGCTTGCCTGGCACAATGGAACCAATGCACTACTATTTCAACCCAGGAATGCTATAGCTACCCTGCTTCTATAGTTACCCTACTACTATAGCTACCCTACTACTATAGCTACCCTGATACTATAGCTACCCTGCTGCTATAGCTACCCTGATACTATAGCTACCCTACTACTATAGCTACCCTGCTACTATAGCTACCCTACTACTATAGCTACCCTACTACTATAGTTACCTTCATACTATAGCTACCCTACTACTATAGCTACCCTACTACTATAGCTACCCTACTACTATAGCTACCCTACTACTATAGCTACCCTACTACTATAGTTACCTTCATACTATAGCTACCCTACTACTATAGCTACCCTACTACTATAGCTACCCTACTACTATAGCTACCCTACTACTATAGCTACCCTACTACTATAGTTACCTTCATACTATAGCTACCCTACTACTATAGCTACCCTACTACTATAGCTACCCTACTACTATAGCTACCCTACTACTATAGCTACCCTACTACTATAGCTACCCTACTACTATAGCTACCCTACTACTATAGCTACCCTACTACTATAGCTACCCTACTACTATAGTTACCTTCATACTATAGCTACCCTACTACTATAGCTACCCTACTACTATAGCTACCCTACTACTATAGCTACCCTACTACTATAGCTACCCTACTACTATAGCTACCCTACTACTATAGCTACCTTGATACTATAGCTACCCTGATACTATAGCTACCCTGCTGCTATAGCTACCCTACTACTATAGCTACCCTGATACTATAGCTACCCTGCTGCTATAGCTACCCTACTACTATAGCTACCCTACTACTATAGCTACCCTGATACTATAGCTACCCTGCTGCTATAGCTACCCTACTACTATAGCTACCCTACTACTTCTACATACCATTATTAAAGATACAACAGAAGAGAGCCCATCCATATGTGATGTCATCCATATGTGATGTCATCAATAAGTGATGTCATCCATATGTGATGTCCACTCACTAGGAGGTTTGTCTGAGGCTGTGTTGTTGAACTGTCTGCCCTGGATGACCTCTGCAGAGAGCCTGCCAGTGGTGGAGTTATAGATGAGGCCCAGCAGGATCTCTGGTGTGGAGTCCCATGTAGAGCGGTAGGACAAAGCTGCCACGCTGCGAGACACACTCACCAACGACCCACAGCCCTGTATAGGGAGACAGGAGAGGACAGCTAACACCACATACAGAGTTACAGAGTGGCCTTGGTGGGAATCAGTACAATGCAACTGGATGGCTTGGATTGTGAGACTATGCTTTGTCTAAGGGTCAGTCTACGAGATACTGTACCATTATAGTGCATGCATTTTAAACGATAGCTTCTACTGGTCATTTATCTTTGTTCATATCATACAAATCAGACTTCTATGGTGAGAAATTGCACAAACAGACTCCTCCCACACACACACGCCCCTCTCCACCCCCCAGCCCTATCTCCCCAGCCACTCACCGTTAGTGCTGTGCCAGGCTCCAGTGTAACGGGCAGAGCCATCTTGCCCTGCAGGTTGAGTTTGGTCAAGTAGAACACCTTCTCTCCCAGCACCTTCTCCTTCTTCATCCTCCTAATGCTGTAGAGACGGAACCTGACGGCGTGGTCCGCCAGCGCCCCCTGCTCCACCCGGGTGAAGCCGAAGGTCTCTGTGAACATGGGGCACGGCCCCCTCTGCACCCCCGTCTTGGCACGTTGCTTCTTAGTGGGCAGCAGCACCAGGTGCACCTACATTTTGATTTACAGATAACATTTGACTTAAAACATACATGTATCCTGTGTGGGGTTGAAAAATTCCAGGAACGTTCAATAAACTCCCTGGTTTTCCAGAATCATGGTTGGAGGATTCCGTATTTCCTGCTTATTCCCTGCTGATTCCAGGAATCCTCCAACTGGGATTTCGGGAAACCAGGGAATTTATTGAAAGTTCCCGTACTTTTGCGACCCTAATCCTGTGGCTCAGTCAGTAGATCATAGCACTGGCAACTTCAGGATCGTTGGTTTGATTCCCGCTGGGGCCACCCATATGAAATGCACGCATGAGTTTAAGTCGATATGGATAAGAGCGTCTGCTAAATGGCATTAGTATTTTTTATTATAGTTATAATGCTTTATAACTTGCTATATGCATGAATGGGTTATAATATATTATGCCTCTTTTCTGTATAATTTCAAAATCATTTTAACTGAAGCTGAAGCTCTTATCCAGGGTGACTCAGTACATTCAACTAAGGTAGGTACGAAGGTAGGTACGAAGGTAGGTACGAAGGTAGTTACTAAGGTAGGTACTAAGGTAGGTACGAAGGTAGGTACGAAGGTAGGTACTAAGGTAGGTACTAAGGTAGTTACTAAGGTAGGTACTAAGGTAGGTACTAAGGTAGGTACTAAGGTAGGTACTAAGGTAGTTACTAAGGTAGGTACTAAGGTAGTTACTAAGGTAGGTACTAAGGTAGTTACTAAGGTAGGTACTAAGGTAGTTACTAAGGTAGGTACTAAGGTAGGTACTAAGGTAGTTACTAAGGTAGGTACGAAGGTAGGTACTAAGGTAGGTACTAAGGTAGTTACTAAGGTAGGTACTAAGGTAGGTACTAAGGTAGTTACTAAGGTAGGTACTAAGGTAGGTACTAAGGTAGGTACTAAGGTAGGTACTAAGGTAGTTACTAAGGTAGGTACTAAGGTAGTTACTAAGGTAGGTACTAAGGTAGGTACTAAGGTAGTTACTAAGGTAGGCACTAAGGTAGGTACTAAGGTAGGTACTAAGGTAGTTACTAAGGTAGTTACTAAGGTAGGTACTAAGGTAGTTACTAAGGTAGGTACTAAGGTAGGTACTAAGGTAGGTACTAAGGTAGTTACTAAGGTAGTTACTAAGGTAGGTACTAAGGTAGTTACTAAGGTAGGTACTAAGGTAGTTACTAAGGTAGGTACTAAGGTAGGTACTAAGGTAGGTACTAAGGTAGTTACTAAGGTAGGTACTAAGGTAGGTACTAAGGTAGTTACTAAGGTAGGTACTAAGGTAGTTACTAAGGTAGGTACTAAGGTAGGTACTAAGGTAGGTACTAAGGTAGTTACTAAGGTAGGTACTAAGGTAGTTACTAAGGTAGTTACTAAGGTAGGTACTAAGGTAGTTACTAAGGTAGTTACTAAGGTAGTTACTAAGGTAGGTACTACCACATAAAACAATCACTGCAAGTCAAACGTTCTTCAAAATAACCACCATCTGCACAAAATCAGTGCTAGTAAGGAAATACATTTAAGGGTGAGTGCAAGACAGACAAGTACAACAGTAAAGTGTTAGTTTGTTTATCCCCCACCTGCCACGCAATGTTCCCTGTCTGTTTGAGTGCGGGGATGTCGGTTGCTGCGGTGACAGTGACGGCAAGGCGTTGCTCGCCCGAGTCGTACTCGAAGGCCACGTCCAGCGTGCCATACTTGGCCAGCGGTTCGGGCTCATAGCCCACGTGAAGATGGGAGGTTGAACCATCCTTGGGGGGGTGAAATAAAGAGAAAGAGAGGAAGACGATAGAGGGGAGGAAAAGATGCATTGAAATTCATGAATCTGTTGGATTCAGTCCTCATCTGTGACATCACAGAGTGAGGTTAGATATAGGCCCTTAGAGCAGGACACAACACTGGGTGAAGGGGAGACGGGAGGGTGAACCATCCTGTGGGGGAGAGGGGGTAAAAGAGAGAGAGAGAGAGAGGATGGTAAGATGGATTTGAATGAATCTGTCAGAGTCAGTCTTCATCTGTGACATCACACAGTGAGGGGGGGATCATAAAGCAGGACATGGCACTGGGTGAGTGAGGGGTAAGAGACTGATGGTAGGTCTATCATAGCCAAACAGAGTACTAGCCAATAGGCTTATGTTGTTTGCATTTGCTAGATATCCGGTATGCAACTGAGCGTGTCCGGCTAGCGTGACACATTTCCCTATGGGACATGCTAACAGTTCCCCATCTGGCATACGAGCGTCTATGTCCTAGCTCACCTCTGGTCCCAGGACGGCAGTGCTGTCACTAGGTACATCCTCATCGTAGCCCTTGTTGAGGTAACTCTCAGTGTCCGGGTCAACGCTGGCCTCACTGGAGCGCTGTGTACCATTACGGTCTGGGGACGACTCCCCCAGGCCCCCCGCCCCAGAATGCGAGCGAGACACCCGGACCGGACTATTCTCGTCCTGATACGGGGGTGGCTGGAGCTCATTGAGGGGAGAGCCTCGTCTCATCCGCTGGATGCTGTTGGCTGTGGAAGACAGTTATGGATATGTTTGATAGGTCTCTTGGGAAATGTTTCAAAGATTTATGCGTGTTCCGCCAATCAGACATAGCATGCCTGTCTGCCTGCGTGTGTGTGTGAGTGTGTGTGTGTCTTTCTATGTATGTTGTCACATCTGTGAGTTTCTCACCTTGTCCGGCGGAGGCCTCACTGCTGTGGTCGCTGGTGTGTTTGTGTCGGTTGTCCCAGACTGAGGCTCTGTGCTGGGCTGAAGGTTCAGAGTGTTCCCCTGGTCTGTCCTCTTCACTGTCCTCAGAGCCAAGCTCTGGGCAGCTCTGCTCTGGATAGGTGCACACCGATACACACACACACACACACACACACACACACACACACACACACACACACACACACACACACACACACACACACACACACACACACACACACACACACACACACACACACACACACCACACACACACAAGATCATAGTACCTCATCACCATCAGCCCAACATAAGATACAACTCCACCCTCAGAGCCCGTATTCACAAGAGTAGGAGTGCTGATCTAGGATCAGTTTGGCCTTTGATATCATAATGAATCAGATTATATGGACACGGTGGGGATCATAGACAAGCACTGCTATTCTGAGACGCTATGTGGATATGGGCCCTGATCATAGAGGATGTGTTTTTAACTTTTCAAGCCCCTATTCCATCTCCCTGTTCTATCTATTTAATGGTCTCCAGATAGATACCAAACTGATCAAATCGTACACTACAGTTGATCTTAGCCGAACATCATAGAAGAGAATTATCATATTTCTAACTGGTAAACTCTCTCCCTGTATCCATGATGTCACATCTACAACAATCATTGAGAGAAATAGGGAAACCCGTGAGAACTAAAACAAGTGAACATGACAGCGACAGACAGATGTATTTTGATCCATCCATGACTGTTAAAAACTGAATTTGTTTAGAACCCTAAACACTGAGTAACAGTTAGATTTCAGTTAGGTCACAGGTCACAGGTCACAGGCCACAGCCATGAAGAGTAGAGGTGAAGAAGAGGGGGAATGTGGTAGAAGAGAGCAGGTAGGAAGCAGCACACCCTCTCACCTTTATCCTCTTTATTCGTCTTCTTGCTCTCTCTCTTCCCTTTCCCTTTCTCTTTCTTCTTGTCACTCTTCTTCTTATTTTTCTCAGAAGCGGGAGACATTGCAGGTTCAGTCTCTCCATCTCCCTCGGGACTCATCTCATTCTCTTCCTCCTCTTCAGCTTTCCCCTTGTTTTTCTTTTGGGGTGCTCTCGACTCTTCCTCAGGGCAAAGAGATTGTGGTGGATCACTATGGTCGTCACTCTGGTGAACCCCATTGGATTTGTCCTCTTTCTGGCCCTCTTTGTTCTGACTAGCAGTGTGGTTCTCTTTCGGCAATGAGCTGGTTTCTTTATCTTCAGGCTCTTCCTCAATGGTCTCTTGATGGCTATTTTTCTTCTCTTCCTCCTGTTTCAGCCTCTCCTCCTTCTTCTTGTCTTTCTCTGCCTTTCTCTTCTCCTTCTCCTCTTTCTTCGTCTTCTCCTCCTCCTTCCTTTTCTCCTCCTTTTCCTTGTCCTCTGCAGAACTCTCCCCTGGTTTTACCACTCGCCAGCCTCCATCTTTCCACACCCATTCCAATTGGGCTGGAACATAGTCCTCTGCTGTCACGTCACTCGATTGGTTATTCTTCGAGTCATTGGATTGGCTGAGGTTGGAGCTGTAGTCTGCCAAGCTTGAGCAGGCCTCAGAAGCCTGCCTCTTGATTTTGCTCCTGAATGAGTCTGCTATCCCTTCCTGGGCCTTTCCTTCCTTGCTGTCCTGGCCCCCCTCTGCCGCTTCTGCAGCCTCCTCCTCCTCCGTCTGCACCTTCTTGATGACCTGGTCGCTGAGCTCAGTCAGCTGGTCACTGACGCTGTAGGTGGCATCACTGACGGCGCTGGCTAGGTCGTCCACTCTGCTGCTGACTGAATCCAAGATGGAGGAGATGTTTACAGATGGTAGGTTCTGCCCAAAGCTCTTGAAGAACGCCATGTTGGGTGGACTTGCTGACGGCTGTGGTGGCTGTCCTTCTCCACACTGTCTGGTTGGTTCTAGATTATCTTATCACCTCATCACAGGCTCTGGCTGGGACATTTGGTTCAT
>NC_052330.1:27199717-27286278 GCF_016432855.1 Salvelinus namaycush
GTACAGTTAGCTTCAACAGTACAGTACAGTTAGCTTCACCATTACAGTACAATACGTGATTAATATTTTAATTCAAAGCTCAGCAGACACGTTTATGTATGCCAACAATAAATCATGTTATTAAGCAGCATCCATTGTTATTGCTGAGCTACTATATTTACTGGGTGCAAATGTTCCTTTTGTTTTGTACACTCAGTGTACAGGCCATTGAATAGCCACTGGTGCATGAGTGGCTGTTGAATTACAAAAATAGAACAGAGATGCCAGAGGAAAGAAAAGTTCAGAACATACTTCAAAAGTCTACATGAGAGGCTGAATTTTGATCTGATATGCACATGCAGTGCCACTGAGAACAATTCAGGAACACTGAGAATAATTCAGGAACACTGAGAATAATTCAGGAACTATGAAGGGTCATTGGTAGAGTATTGTGGGCGGACGATCATCAATATGAAAACTTCTATTGCCTGAGGAGTCAAGTCATTACAGCTCTCGTTCACACTACATCTCCAGAGAAAAGGCCCACCATTCATCCAACCTCTTGCCCTCTTCCCCAGTGCTCCCGCACATTGGCTAACCGGGCGATCTGCATTGTGTCCCACCCGCCAACCCCTCTTTTACGCTACTGCTACTCTCTGTTCATCATATATGCATAGTCACTTTAACCATATCTACATGTACATACTACCTCAATCAGCCTGACTAACCGGTGTCTGTATGTAGCCTCGCTACTTTTATAGCCTCGCTACTGTATATAGCCTGTCTTTTTACTGTTGTTTTATTTCTTTACTTACCTATTGTTCACCTAACACCTTTTTTGCATTATTGATTGGAGCCTGTAAGTAAGCATTTCACTGTAAGGTCTACACCTGTTGTATTCAGCGCACGTGACTAATAAACTTTGATTTGATTTGACTGAGTTTAGAAGGAACTACTTCTCGTGGACTATCTCTTCTTCTCACCATGGCAACAGGCAGACACCACTGAAGCCTGACAACAGACAAGAAGTAGTGCCTTCTCCTGTGTCCTCCTCTCCCAAACGAATAGACTGATAGTCAAAGCTCAGCGAAAAGAGTGAAAGAGAGGGAGAAAGATAAGAGAACAAAAACCCACGGGCACAGCTCACCTTCTCCATTCTAGCAGCTTTTCTTTTGTTTACATTGAGGATGTGTCTGAAGCCCCTACCGTCTAGCCTACAGCGAACTTTTCCATTCTGTCAAAACAGCAGTGTTGTTCCTCTTAGTGGTAATCTGGTTATCCAAGACAATTATTGAGTCCTATACAAAGAAAATGCTAAAAAGTCCAAAAACATAAAAATTGGTTATGATCCTAATATTGAGTCCAACATAACCAACAGCTGTTACAACACTTGGAAACCATGTGGTGATCTTTTAAGTTTGGTACAAAAATTCCTCGATTCTCAACAACACCTAACACAGTTACAGTACCTATCCTCTCTCACTGGTGACAATTCTGGTAATTGAGTCAAGTTAGGTGTCCTTGAAGTCCAAAAGTGTCCCTGAAGTCCAAAAGCCAGGCATAACTGTACTGTACAGTATGTCCCTCTCCCTGTCCCTAACCGGAGTGTGGAGTGTGGTGGTGTACTGCTGTGTACATGTCAACTGCCCCTAAATAATTCAAACACCTGCAGTAACAGGATGCCTCTCTCATTGACAGATGCTAACTGAGCGTTAGCCACCCCATGCTAACCTGACCTGAGCCCGTGTTCACAAAGTCCAAGTGCTGATAGAGGAGCAATTTAGCCTTTTTAGATCTTAATGAAGGGGATTATATGGGCAGGGGGGACCTGATCCTTTGAATATGTACCCTGAGCTCCACGTTGTCCCACTCTGCACTCACTAAGGAGTACTGTAATAAAACAATGGAGACGATGGTCATGGAGGCTGGCGGTCATGGGGGCTGCTGGTCATGGAGGCTGCTGGTCATGGAGGCTGGTGGTCATGGAGACTGCTGGTCATGGAGGCTGGCGGTCATGGAGGCTGCTGGTCATGGAGGCTGCTGGTCATGGAGGCTGGCGGTCATGGAGGCTGCTGGTCATGGAGGCTGGCGGTCATGGAGGCTGCTGGTGAGTGAAGTCATGGATACAGTCGACTGACTCATTTTATCAGTCATAGGACAGATGGGATGGGCTTGTATGATGACTTTCCACAGCTGCAGAGTGGATTGGTTGTGTGTGTGTGTGTGTGTGTGTGTGTGTGTGTGTGTGTGTGTGTGTGTGTGTGTGTGTGTGTGTGTGTGTGTGTGTGTGTGTGTGTGTGTGTGTGTGTGTGTAAGCGGGTGGTGGAGGTGAGTGTGTAGGGTTGCGTGGGGCAGTCTATGAACCGAGAATCAGAGAAAGGAAACACCAACGTGTGCTCTGCTGGACAGTTTGTCAACTGGAGTCCAAAGCCTCAGGGCTGCATCTGGTATCCAGGTAACAGCCACAATATATTTTAAAACGCAGTTCACAAAATCAGTAATTAAAAGTGAAAGAACATGAACATTTGACATTCAACTAACGAAATATATATGTTGACAGCCGAGTTACTCTGACAAATGTGTACCAGGTTTGTCCACAGAATTCTAATTCAAGAAGTCATGTGATTATCTGAGATTCTTTGATCGGACAATAAAACGACTGAATAGAAAGAAAAAAAACGTTTATTCTAATATTTCCTCTTTGCATAATTCATTGTTTGCATTCAGGCTAGCTGAGCATGGTAGCAATGGCAACAATGTTTTGATACCCTTTTTCAGGACCCACTATCAGGGTGCCATTGTAAGTGTGTTTGAGGTTACTACAGGAAATGTAGAGTGCGCGTAGTGGAAACGTTGCTTACACATGGACCCCCACATACGAAAACAAAACCTCTGTGGTAAATAAATCATGAATACTGCTGCTTTCTCCAGAGAAGAGCTTTAAAACTTGATATGCCACCCATTAATAATTCACAACCAGATATACAGTAGAATATTCAAGAAGTTTGTAACTATAACTATTGAGTATCCCTCTACATATGTAGGATCTTAATTTGAGACAGTTCGCTGCGGCAGGAAAATAATCCTGTAGCAACAAGAAATTTGAATTATTACGTGGATTATAATGAACGTACATTTTTTGTAGGGGTTGATACATTTTTCATTACGAACAATAAAGGCCGACATTTTAAAGTGGAAATTACAAACTTTAGAAGCCTTTTTAACCTTGAATACACTACAAGTTTGCATTTCCTGCAGTGCAGAAACATTCTCAGCAACAAAAGAGTGATCAAATTAAGATCCTACATGCAGTGAATTCGGAAAGTATTCAATTCCCTTGACTTTTTCACATTCTGTTATGTTACATCCTTATTCTAAAATGCATTAAATTCATTTTCCCTCATCAATCTACACTCAATACGCCATAATGACAAAGCTAAAACAGGTTTTTAGACATTTTTACAAATGTATTACATTTTTTAAACAGAAATACCTTATTTACATAAGTATTCAGACCCTTCACTATGAGACTCAAAATTGAGCTCAGGTGCATCCTGTTTCCCATGATCATCCTTGAGATGTTTCTATAGCTAGGTTGGAGTCCACCTGTGGTAAATTCAATTGATTGGACATGATTTGGAAAGGCACACACCTGCCTCTATAAGGTCCAACAGTTGAGAGTGAATGTCTGAGCAAAAACCAAGCCGTGAGGTCGAAGGAATTGTCCGTAGAGCGCCGAGACCGGATTGTGTTGAGGCACAGATCTGGAGCAGGGTACCAAAATAAATCGGCAGCATTGAAAGTCCCCAAGAACACAGTGGCCTCTATCCTTTTTAAATTGAAGAAGTTTGGAACAACCAAAACTCTTCCTAGAGCTGGCCGTCCGGCCAAACTGAGCTATCAGGGAAGAAGAACCTCAGGGAGGTGACCAAGAATCCGATGGTCACTCTGACAGAGCTCCAGAGTTCCTCTGTGGAGATGGGAGAACCTTCCAGAAGGACAACCACCTCTGCAGCACTCCACCAACCAGCCCTTTATTGTAGAGTGGCCAGACGGAAGCCACTCCTCAGTAAAAGGCACATGACAGCCCGCATGGAGTTTGCCAAAAGGCACCTTAAGAACTCTCACACCATGAGTAACAAGATTCTCTGGTCTGATGAAACCAAGATTGAACTTTTTGTCCTGAATGCCAAGTGTCACATCTGGAGGAAACCTTCACCATCCCTACGGTGAAGCATGGTGGTGGCAGCATCATCCTGTGGGGATGTTTTTCAGCGGCAGGGACTGGGAGACTAGTCAGGATTTAGGGAAAGATGAACAGAGAAAAGTACAGAGAGATCCTTGATGAAAACCTGCTCCAGAGCACTCAGGTCCCCAGACTGGTACGAAGGTTCACCTTCCAACAGGAAAATGACCCTAAGCACACAGCCAAGACAACGCAGGAGTGGCTTTGAGACAAGTCTCTGAATGTCCTTGAGTGGCCCAGCCAGAGTCCGGACTTGAACCCGATCGAACATCTCTGGAGAGACCTGAAAATAGTTGTCCAGCGACGCTCCCCATCCAACCTGACAGAGCTTGAGAGGATCTGCAGAGAAGAATGGGAGAAACTCCCCAAATACAGGTGTGCCAAGCTTGTAGAGTCATACCCAAGACGTCTCGAGGCTGTAATCGCTGCCAAAGGTGCTTCAACAAAGTACTGAGTAAATGGTCTGAATACTATGTATATGGTATATATACATCTGCAAACATTTCTAAAAATCTGTTTTTACTTTGACATTATGGGGTATTGTGTGTGGATTGAGGAGGAAAAAAACAAATGTAATCAATTTTAGAATAAGGTTGTAACGTAACAAAATGTGGAAAAAGTAAAGTGGTCTGAATACTTTCCGAAGGCACTGTATGTGTACTCCAAAGATCCAACTGAGCATGTTAGATAGCTACGTGCTTTGATGGAGCCATCTTCCTATTTTTAAGGGGGATACAAGTACAGTCAAGCAGACAGACACAGATACAGTGGGGCAAAAAGTATTTAGTCAGCAACCAATTGTGCAAGTTCTCCCACTTAAAAAGATGAGAGAGGCCTGTAAATTTTCATCATAGGTACACTTCAACTATGACAGACAAAATGAGAAAAAAAATTCCAGAAAATCACATTGTAGGATTTTTAATGAATTTATTTGCAAATTATGGTGAAAAATAAGTATTTGGTCAATAACAAACATTTCTCAATACTTTGTTATATACCCTTTGTTGGCAATGACAGAGGTCAAACGTTTTCTGTAAGTCTTCACAAGGTTTTCACACACTGTTGCTGGTATTTTGGCCCATTCCTCCATGCAGATCTCCTCTAAAGCAGTGATGTTTTGGGGCTGTTGCTGGGCAACACAGACTTTCAACTCCCTCCAAAGATTTTCTATGGGGTTGAGATCTGGAGACTGGCTAGGCCACTCCAGGACCTTGAAATGCTTCTTACAAAGCCACTCCTTCGTTGCCCGGGCGGTGTGTTTGGGATCATTGTCATGCTGAAAGACCCAGCCACGTTTCATCTTCAATGCCCTTGCTGATGGAAGGAGGTTTTCACTCAAAATCTCACGATACATGGCCCCATTCATTCTTTCCTTTACACGGATCAGTCGTCCTGGTCCCTTTGCAGAAAAACAGCCCCAAAGCATGATGTTTCCACCCCCATGCTTCACAGTAGGTATGGTGTTCTTTGGATGCAACTCAGCATTCTTTGTCCTCCAAACACGACGAGTTGAGTTTTTACCAAAAAGTTATATTTTGGTTTCATCTGACCATATGACAATCTCCCAATCTTATTCTGGATCATCCAAATGCTCTCTAGCAAACTTCAGACGGGACTGGACATGTACTGGCTTAAGCAGGGGGACACGTCTGGCACTGCAGGATTTGAGTCCCTGGCGGCGTAGTGTGTTACTGAAGGTAGGCTTTGTTACTTTGGTCCCAGCTCTCTGCAGGTCATTCACTAGGTCCCCCGTGTGGTTCTGGGATTTTTGCTCACCGTTCTTGTGATCATTTTGACCCCACGGGGTGAGATCTTGCGTGGCGCCCCAGATCAAGGGAGATTATCAGTGGTCTTGTATGTCTTCCATTTCCTAATAATTGCTCCCACAGTTGATTTCTTCAAACCAAGCTGCTTACCTATTGCAGATTCAGTCTTCCCAGCCTGGTGCAGGTCTACAATTTTGTTTCTGGTGTCCTTTGACAGCTTTTTGGTCTTGGCCATAGTGGAGTTTGGAGTGTGACTGTTTGAGGTTGTGGACATGTGTCTTTTATACTGATAACAAGTTCAAACAGGTGCCATTAATACAGGTAACGAGTGGAGGACAGAGGAGCCTCTTAAAGAAGAAGTTACAGGTCTGTGAGAGCCAGAAATCTTGCTTGTTTGTAGGTGACCAAATACTTATTTTCCACCATAATTTGCAAATAAATTCATTAAAAATCCTACAATGTGATTTTCTGGATTTTTTTTCTTCTAATTTTGTCTGTCATAGTTGAAGTGTACCTATGATGAAAATTACAGGCCTCTCTCATCTTTTTAAGTGGGAGAACTTGCACAATTGGTGGCTGACTAAATACTTTTTTGCCCCACTGTACATAGAGTACAATGGAGTACAGACAGAGCGATAGAGAGAAAGACAGACAGACAGGACGCCCCCCTGATCTTACCTCGTCTGGCACAGATGAGCTCATGCACGCCACAGCTCCTCCCTCCACCACCTAAGGGTTAAAGGGATAGGAGCGTCAGGGGTGAGGGGTTAAGATATTGCTCTGCTTCTCAAGGGTGCCACATGTCGGTCCCTATGACGGCTCCTCCACAGCCTCTCCCATAGAGGTAAACCAAGGCTATTAGAGGCAGGTGACACACTAATTAACTCCAACCAACTAATCTCATGGAGTTATCAAGTGTTTAATTACATGTAATTCCTGTGAGGAATCCTAACTGAATAGGGTTTTAGAATAGAACAACTGTGTCTGTCCTTAAAACTGTTTAATTTATAGTATACAGAAGTATATAGAGTATATGTAAGGGATGAACGCAGACGTTCAGCACATTACCTTGGAAATAATGGACAAAGCAGCAGACGAGGTGGAGCCGAGTCCCTTGATGGAATTCATTTTTCCAAGGTAATGTACAGAACGGAGGCGTTTATCCCGGTTATACCACAGTTGCCAAAGAAAACAATATGAAAACACACATTACCGGTATGAATACTTTAAAAATGTTTTTTAATGTTGATATTTTCATTTTTATAAGCAAATTCATACTTTTTCATCTTTAGGTTGCTAGAGGCGTTCGTTCGATTAGTTCGGTATTTACGGACGCGACCCAGTCGTTTGTTCTTTATGTTCCCTTGCTTGCTGCTAGCTAGCCAACTAGCTACGGCTATACAGTTACGACCTCTGCAGCCAGAACAGCAAAGTTTATTCTGTTGTGTTTGTTTAAGCTGTTTATCCCGCTTATACCAGTTGCCAAATAAAACTTTACTAAGCATACATTTACAGGTAGAAATACAAAATATTTGTTGATATTTCCATTTATATAAGCAAATTCATACTTTGTCTTCTTTTGGATGCGACCCAGTCATTTGTCTGATTAGTTCGATATTTATGTTCCTATCCCTTTTATCCCTTGCTTGCTAACTAGTAAGCTAGCTACAGCTAGCTACAGCTAACACAGTCATAACCTCTGCAGACAGAATAACAGCAAAGTAGCTGTTTTCTATTGACATTCATTTGGATACATCCATAACAATGAGCTGATAATGCCCGATTTTGCCTGGCATAAATAGAAAAGTTTGCTTTCTCGTAAGGACACTCGTCAACACTGACTTTTAATTATGAGGAGATCGCATTGCATATCAAACACTAGGCTAGAAGCTAGCTAAATCATTTGTTGCTAGCAAACCTGCCAATATGACAACCAAATTCTAAAATATTTGTTGATGAAAACAGCTGGTCAAACTAGAAACATGTGGGAGGATTTGCCAGCTTTAGCGGCGGAGGGGTTAGGAGAAATTCATGTTCATCACTCACCATGTTAGGTCATCAGATGCGTAAAAAAATAAGTCTCTACAAAAACAAATCAAAGCTAGCTAGCTAGCTACGTTTTTCATTGTCGCACCTGCGTTTACAATATATCCAATTTCAGTTTGTGTACGGTCTGCTTGTGTAGACGCATATTGCATCATGATTGCAAGTTGTCCTGATATCTTCTCCAACTGTCCTGATATTTTCTCCAACTGTTCCGTTATCTGGTTTTAATGTCCATTCTAGAATGCCCTTTTAGCCAATCAGAAATTAGTATTCAGCCATGCTGTGGTATAATTATAAACTAGTTGGTTTAAACCCTGAATGCTTATTGGCTGATTGGCTGACAGCCGTGGTATACCACGTGTATGACAAAATAATTTATTTGTACTGCTCTAATTACATTGGTAACCAGTTTATAATAGCAAATAGTTACCTCGAGGGGTTGTGGTATATGGCCAATATACCAGGCTACGGGCTGTATCCAGGCATTCCACAGCCCTTAGCCATGGTATATTGGCCAAAAACCACACCCTCTCGTGCCTTATTGCTTAAATAGATCAGTGTTCTTAACCCTGTATTCAAACCTTTTCAAACTCATAAGACAATAAAGACACACAGGCACAAATACACACACACACACAGATACGGGGCAGATGCACACATGCAAGGCACACACACACACACACACACACACACACACACACACACACACACACACACACACACACACACACACACACACACACACAGAGAGAGAGAGAAACAGACACACACACACACACACACTTGGCACTATGCTATGTAGGACTTAATGTTCTGAGTGGCTACAGAGAGAGTGTACTATAGCTCTTAGTCTTACTGGAGTTCAGGCTCAGGCTCTTGACTTTTCACCCTCATATTACACTACTGAGTGTGTACTATACTCCCTATGGAGGGTGAGTTTACAGACACAGGAAATACAAATACATCACTGAGGTCAATAAGGCAACAAGGGCAGTCAGAGCAACCCGTCTCCTGACCTTTCACAAAAATCAACCTATGCACTCAGTCTTAGCCAGCTTGATTAAAGCTCTCCTTTCCCATCGACATTTCAGCAGAGGAAAAATAAACGGAGCTATAAGTAATTGATAAACATCTGCCTTTACACCGGTGACCAGTAAAGTATAGATGAGCATTGGCCAAAGACCAGCACATTCACCAGCTGACAGTGACTCTTTCCTCTCTTTCTCTCTTACAGCATCGCATTTGCCAGGTGTGACGGCAACACTTCCAGTGCTGAGACCGGATAGCAACCAACCAACGTGCGAGAACACGTGACCAAGTAGCCTATATATGTGTATGATACAATATTGCGCAGAAGCAGCCATGCAGCCTTGGATGTAGGCAGTGTAGGAGTTTACCTTTGACAGCATTTATCTGGCTTCAACAGTAGTAAAGTTCACATTCCATTATCCTTTAATAAACTTGAACACTTACTAGGCTATGCTATCCTGTTTCTAACGAACCATTTATGAGGACTCGCACACGTCCATGCGTGAGACTCTGTCAAGACAACGTGATGACCGAGTCACATTTATTTTGTATCATCGCTGTCCACTTCAGGACCACTTAGCGTGGTACAGTAAAGTGTCACGCGGCGCATCCCACAACATCCCCACATCTTTGCGGCTACTCTTCAGCATCTCTGCAGGCTATGTAGGCTACAGCACAAGCTGACGAGACACCGCAATGTGCATGTATATCATTACTAGACATCTATCTTGCTGAATAAATGGTACTGTCACTAAGCATTCTAGCTCTGTCCCATGCAAGTTATATGAGTACAGCAGGTCACCTGTGCCGGTGTGGGCTACTTACCATCAACCGCCATTATGTTCTGTTCCAGATTGAACCAAAGCGAGGGGGTGAAAACTGGGGAGAGGTTATTCTTGTTTTTGAAGGAGGGGGGCATTGTTTGATAGCCTGATCCAAGACCATTCTGACCGCTGCGCTCTCGTTGCGTTTAGCGAAGCCGAAAGTAAACTCGCGAGATCAGGCTGATTTGTATGAGCACCGCACACTGACTTTAGCCTACCTGTGCAATGAAAAATTGTAGGTTATTTGCAATAGCTACTTATCTTAATAATTGCATGTTTAGAAAGTATGATGGATTATGTATAAAAATATGATAGTGTAACATAAATGAATTATATTTGTGTATCACATAGCCTATGTTATGTATTGCTGCATACAGTTATATAAAGTTATACTATTGTAATATTCAAAGTTTCATAAAATAAATGAAAATTGTGTAGTTATCAACAGGCCTATTGGTATTACTGTGTAATTATGTATTACTGTGTAATTATTGGTAAAAACACCCAGATAAAATTCCATGTAACGATATGGCGGGTTGGCCGATATGCAAAAAGTAGCCCGGTAATGTGATTAAAACTAATTATTATGTACATTTTGGTGTTTTTCCTTTTTTTCGAATGAGCATCATGGGTAAAAAGACACGCCCGTCGAAACCTCTCAAACGTTTCCGCAAACTATCCCGTGGGCGCTTGTTCTGATCATCTACATTCGGAATCACTGTTACGGAACTATCAGACTTTGAACTTTTCCATCCCAGGACAAATATGAGTGAAATCAAACCTACGGATCCAGCAGCCACTAACACTGGAGAGGAAAAGGACTGGGCCGCAGCAAAAGCCTTTTTTGACAGTTTAAAAACAAGGAAACCTAGACCCGTAAGTGATACATAAGCCGTTCTTATTTGCCTTTGCAGATAAAATAAGTGTCTACACGGGTCTATAGTATACTATTAGCTAATCTCTTGTATCGTAATTTTTGTTTTCCATATAGCCCAAACCCCAATATGCCGTTACTATCGCCGTCTCTTCTCGCACCCTGTTCAACATGGTTGCGGAGCGGAAGATCTACGAGGAAGAGGGGGTCGAGAAGTATGTGACGTTTCAACAGGAGCACGAGAATGAGCCGCTCATGCAAGGTGTGGCGTTCCCTCTCGTGAAGGTAAATTAGAGGGATTGAATTAACATAGCTAAGGGTATGGCCTACCTGCATGTCTGTGCGTGGGAGAGTCAGAGGGTAGGGTTCCCTTACAATTGCATATTGATTCCTTAGTGGAGGTGAAGGGGAAACCTCATTCACTGTCATGCCAATGCATTTAGGCCTAGATACAATTTGTGTAATGCATCTAGAATAGTGTTTTGCTCAGAATTACAATAGGCAATATTGTTTCCCACTGTTATGCACCATCTACACATCAATGCATGAATGACACTCCCGAGTGATGCAGTGGTCTAAGGCACTGCATCTCAGTGCTAGAGGTGTCACTGTAGACCCTGGTTCAATCCCAGGCTGTATCACAACCGGCCGTGATCGGGAGTCCCATAGGGCAGTGCACAATTGGCCCAGCGTTGTCTGGGTTAGGGGAGCGTTTGGCCAGGGTAGGCCGTCATTGTAAAATAAGAATTTGTTCTTTATTGACTTGCTTAGTTAAATGAAGGTTAAATAAAAACACTGTGGCAGGTTATTCTGGTTCTTCTTCCCATGCTCTATAATGGTATGCAAGCACAGGATTAGGCCATGTTGTAATCTATAGCAGAACAACAAATGTCCCCTTCAGATAATCTGTGTGGGTGTGTTCGTGCATTTGTGCGTGCGTGTGTGCCAGTGGCGATTTTAGCATGTAGATCATGTGGGATGTATGCCAGCAAAGCCACAACACAACACAACACAAAACAATACATTAATTAGCACTATAACGGTGACAAACGGAGCCCACAAACTGTTAGGGCCAACATAAAGCTGTCCCAACAGCACCTTACCACTGCTACACCTGGCTATCAGTGGAGCCTTGTCTGGCAGCGAAACAGTTCATTCAGCATCATTTACTGACTTTAAAAAAAAACATAGCTGATATGGCTGACTTGCTTAAACAAATGTGGTTTCTACTGACAATTGAGATGTACAAACTATGGCATAAGGGGACGACAAGCAGATAAGAAGCAATCTGTAATTTCGATTAAGACATTAATGAGCAAGCGACAACAGACATAGTCAATATAACTATTTGTTCAGCACTTTTGAAATGTACAGCAACAGAATTCAGAACATGGGCCATTCTTACAGTGTATTCCCTGTACAACAAGTCAGAACCATAGGATAGATAAAGAGGGAATATAAACAGACAATGAAAGCTCTTACAATATTCAATGATTACATTTCTCTAAAACAGGTGATAGACTACATGTGCACCACCAAGTTAGAGCAGTAGGCGATATTAAGAGGTGAAAATAGACAAAAATGTTAGGGTGAGGCACATTGAACGCTGTTTGGGTCTTTGTGTGTCAAAAAAGATACACGTCATATAACACTATTTGACGGGTTAAATAAACTTTTAATTTGACACGTCAAATAACACAATTCTATTATAGAATGTTGTGTGTGCTGAATTTGCACTTGCAAGCCAAGCGCCACCACTACTATCAGTAGCATTGTCAAAGCTGTACAAAACAAGTTTGCAAACAAGCACACACCGGGCCACGAACGAAGTGTTTACAATACCGCGTTGGTGAAAATAGACCAAATTAGTAGGGTGAGGAACATGGGCTACTAACAGCTTACCCACAATATACACTTAGTATTACTTTCTTAGCTACAATATACATATCTCTCTGGCATCCTACATAATTTATGAAGCAGCATAAGACATTTTTTGGACTCACGTTGTTGTGATGTGCTTGAACAGGAAAGTGGCGCGCCGGTCCTCCGTGGGCAAATTTTGTCATCAAAGAGAATTGAATGACCGTTCAAAATTTATTTTCACAGTTTGCGCTGTTTATTCCCGACTTCCCAGTTGCAATGCTTGCAGTTAGCCGCTCTCACCAATTCCTTACAAACCACTCATTGTTGAATTTGCGATCTCCAAATTGTTGTGTAATGTTTATGTCCAATGGCCGATGAGCACGAATGCATTTTATCTATAATTTTCTCTTCATTATTTCTCTTCATATGACAAGGATTAAAAAGGAGTTTTTGCCAGTAGATTGTTGACTTGATTCATGATGATGACTGCTAGCTAAGATTGTGAAAGTATGATGTTGACATGATCAGTCCAATCAAAGCTACTGTACATATAACGTGATTTGACGTCATTTCTGTGACCAATAACCTTGAGTCTTCTTGGAAGGGCACTTGTAATATAACTCTATGGCAGGACCCAAAGGGCTAAACTGTTGGATGTCTACCCTTACTAAGGACTGAAGCTTGGCGATTGCGTAAGGTTCCCATGAGTGACAGAACACTGAGCCAATCACGGCGCAATGCTCCTATTTTCTGCTGGCTTGCCCCACCACCACAGAAAGCACTGAGCTAGGAGAAACACCTGCATTTTGGAGCTGTCTTACTCAAGTAAACAAAAAAGAGACCATGGGGCTTTATAAACTCAATTATATATATATATTTTTACATTGTTTGCAAACTGATATGTGACATGCATTAATGCCAAAATAACATGCAAAACAGGCAAGCCCCCCCCCCAAAAAAAATATGTATTTATATATATATATATATAATATATATATATCTGCCCCACCTGTCCTGAATCACGGGTCACCACTAGTGTTTGCACATGTTACAATTTGGGACTGAATATTCTGAAGCAACATCCTAGAAGTAGTTGCTCTAGTACAAACCAGCCAGGTTGTGTAATTGTTTTTTAATCCCTGTGTCAATTTTGTCCTAAAAACACACACACATTCACACACACACACACACACTCTGCAGGCTCTGATGACGGTAAACTCCAGACTGAGGCAGCTCTACCCCGACAGTGAGGAGCTGTTTGATATCGTCCTGATGACTAATAACCACGCCCAGGTCGGGGTGCGCCTCATCAACAGCATCAACCACTACGGTCCGTAAAACACGCTCTGAAACTCGTACTGCAATGTTTCAGCCACGCCTACAATGTGTTAAGACACACCTGTTTTGCAAAGTATGTTCATGTTTCATTGAATGATTGGACATCCAACTTTATGCTGTTCTTTTGACCAAATATGTTGTTTTTAATGTTTATATGCTGTTGTTCATGATATGTAGTGGCAATCTTTGGCTACCAGCCTGATGACCATACCATCACATTTCTATGAGTTTCTGATAAAAAAGCAACGGTTCCCTCTACCTAACAGATTTAACCATTGAGAGATTCTGTATGACCGGAGGGCAAAGCCCCATTGGCTATCTGAAGGCCTACATGACCAACCTGTACCTCTCCAAGGATGGAGAGAAAGTCACCGAGGCCATTGAGGAGGGTAGGTGGTGATGCTACTGGTTTAGGATGGACTGGTTTAGGTTGGCATGGATGCTAAGTCAAAAACTGTAGATGTACATTGTGGTAACACTTTATAGTATAGCCTACAGCTGTAATGCATGGATGATGCTGTTGTAATAGGTTGTGACTAGATGGTATACAGCCAAGGACGAGTTTACAATTGAACTACCATAAGAGTTTGGACTTAATTTTGGAGAGGATGAGTCGGATTTCACTGTTAGTGTTACACACAACATAATTGTGCAGTTTCAGTTAATAAAACTGACGATTGTTTATTTTTGATGAAATTACTGATGATGAGGGTACTGTTGCTTGTATGCGTGTGCTTGCTGTAACTGTCACCTACTAATGTCATCCCCCTGTCACCCTATGAAGCTAGTTCCAAAGTAGTTGCAGAATGAAGGACATTGGGTCCCGGTGTTGTTGCCGTTCATGTTCACCCCATTGGGTAGACTGAGTCATGGTGACATCTAGATGCTTACCAATATGAGTTATTTCTCGGGTAGTACAAGACTAAAATCCTAGACAAAAATTAACACAAATTGGTCACGTTATACTAGCTACCGCCGGCGACTCAGTGAAAGTACAGCTGTCCAGTGAGAAGCACAACGCCGGTGCACTGGTCATTCACACTGGTTTGCCCTGTCGTCGTTATTACAGAGGGCAATAACGTCAGCTAATTGTCATCGCCTAGTGACTCATAGCTAGCTAACTAACCTAACTCTCTAGCTAGCTGTTGCCATAGTAACAGAAACTGTCACGTTCCTGACCTGTTTTCCTTTGTTATGTATTTGTTTTAGTTGGTCAGGGCGTGAATTGGGTGGGTTGATCTAGGTTTCTATTTCTATGTGGGGTTTTGTGTTCGGCCTGGTATGATTCTCAATCAGAGACAGGTGTGTATCGTTTGTCTCTGATTGAGAGTCATACTAAGGCAGCCAGGGTTTCACTGGTGGTTTGTGGGTGTTTGTTCCTGTGTCAGCGTTTGGGCCACACAGGACTGTTTCGGGTTTGTCACGTTTGTTGTTTTGTATGTTGAAGTGTTTTGTTGTTTTGTCATTAAATAATGAACACTTATCCCTCCGCATCTTGGTCCGATCCATGCTCCTCCTCGTCCGAGGAGGAGAACGACATTGACAGCCGTTACAGAAACACCCACCAAACCAGGACCAAGCGGATTGGAGAAGGACGGAGAGAACAACAGCAATGGGGAAAGGAGGAATGGACTTGGGAGGAGATCCTAGACGGTAAAGGACCCTGGGCAGAGCCAGTGGAGTGTCGCCGCCCCAAAGCGGAGCTGGAGGCAGCGAAAGCGGAGAGGAGGTTGTATGAGGCTAAGGCAAGGCAGAGCGGCTGGAAGCCCGAGAGGCTCACCCAAAAATTTCTTGGGGGGGGGCTAAAGGGGAGTGTGGCGAAGCCGGGTTGGTTACCTGAGCCAACTCCCCGGGCTTACCGTGGAGTGAGAGGGCGTCGTACTGGTCAGACACCGTGTTATGCGGTGAAGCGCACGGTGTCCCCAGTACGCGTGCTTAGCCCAGTGCGGGCTATTCCACCTTGCCGCACTGGGAGGGCTAGGTTGGGCATCGAGCCGGATGTCATGAAGCCGGCCCAACGTATCTGGCCTCCAGTACGTCTCCTCGGGCCGGCGTACATGGCACCAGCCTTACGGGTGGTGTCCCCGGTTCGCCTGCATAGCCCAGTGCGGGCTATTCCACCTCGCCGCACTGGCAGGGCTACGGGGACCACTCAACCTGGTAAGGTTGGGGAGGCTTGGTGCTCAAGAGCGCGTGTCCTCCTTCACGGTCCGGCATATCCGGCGCCACCTTCCCACCCCAGCTCAGTACCACCAGTGCCTACTCCACGCACCAGGCTTCCAGTGCGTTTCCAGAGCCCTGTTCCTCCTCCACGCACTCTCCCTATGGTGCGTGTCTCCAGCTCAGTGCCTCCAGTTCCGGTACCACGCACCAGGCCTACTGTGCGCCTCAGCAGGTCAGAGTCGGCCGTCTGCCCAACGCCGCCTGCACTGCTCGTCTGTCCAGCGCCGTCTGAACTGCCTGCCTGCCCAGCACCATCTGAGCCATCCGTCTGCCCAGCGCCGTCTGAGCCATCCGTCTGCCCAGCGCCGTCTGAGCCATCCGTCTGCCCAGCGCCATCTGAGCCATCCGTCTGCCACGAGCCTTCAGAGCCGCCCGTCTGTCCCGAGCCATTAGAGCCGTCCGTCAGTCAGGAGCCGCTAGAGCCGTCCGTCAGTCAGGAGCTGCCAGAGACGCCAGCCAGTCAGGAGCTGCCAGAGACGCCAGCCAGTCAGGAGCTGCCAGAGACGCCAGCCAGTCAGGAGCTGCCAGAGACGCCAGCCAGTCAGGAGCTGCCAGATCCGCCAGCCAGTCAGGAGCTGCCAGATCCGCCAGCCAGTCAGGAGCTGCCAGAACTGCCCTTCAGTCATGAGCTGCCCTCCAGTCATGAGCTGCCCTCCAGTCATGAGCTGCCCTCCAGTCATGAGCTGTCCTCCAGTCATGAGCTGCCCTACAGTCATGAGCTGCCCTACAGTCATGAGCTGCCCTACAGTCATGAGCTGCCCTCCAGTCATGAGCTGCCCTCCAGTCATGAGCTGCCCTCCAGTCATGAGCTGCCCTCCAGTCATGAGCTGCCCTCCAGTCATGAGCTGCCCTACAGTCATGAGCTGCCCTACAGTCATGAGCTGCCACTCAGTCATGAGCTGCCCTACAGTCATGAGCTGCCACTCAGTCATGAGCTGCCACTCAGTCCGGAGCTGCCACTCAGTCCGGAGCTGCCACTCAGTCCGGAGCTGCCCCTTATCCTGGTGCTGCCCCTTATCCTGGTGCTGCCCCTTATCCTGGTGCTGCCCCTCAGTCAACTGCTACCCCTCAGTCTGTTACTGCCTTTTGGAATAGCGGGATTGACATGGAGGGTGAATATTGGGAGGAGGCCACGGAAGCGGGGGTTGACTATGGTGGGGTGGGGACCACGACCAGCGCCAGAGCCGCCACCGTGGACAGACGCCCACCCAGACCCTCCCCTAGACTTTGTGCTGGTGCGCCCGGAGTTCGCACCTTAAGGGGGGGGTTCTGTCACGTTCCTGACCTGTTTTCCTTTGTTATGTATTTGTTTTAGTTGGTCAGGGCGTGAATTGGGTGGGTTGATCTAGGTTTCTATTTCTATGTGGGGTTTTGTGTTCGGCCTGGTATGATTCTCAATCAGAGACAGGTGTGTATCGTTTGTCTCTGATTGAGAGTCATACTAAGGCAGCCAGGGTTTCACTGGTGGTTTGTGGGTGTTTGTTCCTGTGTCAGCGTTTGGGCCACACAGGACTGTTTCGGGTTTGTCACGTTTGTTGTTTTGTATGTTGAAGTGTTTTGTTGTTTTGTCATTAAATAATGAACACTTATCCCTCCGCATCTTGGTCCGATCCATGCTCCTCCTCGTCCGAGGAGGAGAACGACATTGACAGCCGTTACAGAAACAGACAAATCGCACAGCGAGAGAATGGCAATTTTTGCGTCACTTCCGTAGCTTTATACCATCTAGCCATAACTGTTGTAAGCGTTGCAAGACTTGTTATGAGCATGTATAAGCCCCTTATGTCTTATAAACAGGCATTGCTGCAGCGACCATGTTTGCATCTGGAGATGTGGAGAACCAGCTTTCTGACACACAGCTGAAAGTAGCTTTTGACGGGGACGCAGTTCTCTTCTCTGACGAGTCAGAGATCATCGTGAAACAACACGGCCTGGACACGTTCTTTGAGCACGAGAAGGAATTTGAGAACAAACCTCTTGCACAGGTGATCATGAGAGGACTCTGAAGCAGAATACATGTCTCCATTTTATGTTAGCTTTTGACATGGTCGTTTGTGTCAGATTTCCATGATTTCCTTATCTCCCTATAGAGGGCTTATAGATTTTCAACAAACTAGCAACAAACATTTTAACTAACTATCCCATTATTCCTAATACTAGACCTAACCCTTTCCTTATCCCTACCAAGTTGTTGCATATCTAAAGACCATCTATAATAGGGGGCTAGCCCAATAAAGTGGAACCCATTTATGTATTATATGCTTTGGACAAAAGTAAAAACAATACTATGCTAACCCTATGTCTCATTGTTTCACTCAGGGTCCCTTGAAGTGTTTCCTGGAGGCGCTGGGGAAGCTCCAGAGAAAGTTCTACGCCAAGAATGAGCGTATGAACTGCCCCATTCGTACCTACCTGGTAACAGCCCGCAGTGCAGCCAGCTCAGGGGCCCGTGTCCTCAAGACCCTCAGGAGCTGGGGCCTGGAGATCGACGAAGCCCTGTTCCTAGCCGGGGCCCCCAAAGGGCCCCTCCTGCAGAAGATCCGGCCCCACATATTCTTTGACGACCAGATGTTCCACATCGAGGGAGCCAAGGAGCTGGGGACCATCGCTGCACACGTGCCTTATGGGATCGGACAGAAGTATCACAAGGGGAAACTTATTGAGCAGCCTGACAAAGATGTCAAAGACAAGAAGTAAATAGCCTCCTAGTGGTGGGGAGATATCATACGTTATGCAAATGCTTAGTTGCACACAACCCTGTCATCAGCTGTAGGACCTTTATTGTTTATCAGGATTTTGTATTATTTCTCTTTTTAACACTTTATTACAAACATCTTTATCAGAGAATGTTGTATTAACAGGAGAGAAAAACACATAGTTTAGGACTGTAGATGTAATACTCACATCAGGGACCAATGTCACCTAATGTTCTCTGTCATAAGGAGAGAAATAATCACTTTCCTACAATCCTCATCACCATCACATTGTGACATTGGTAAAATATGTAGTTTTTTATGAAAATGTATGTCAGTGTGTTCAAATTTTGTATAGTGTGTTCAAATTTTACACATGAAAGTATATTTAGCAAAAGGTATTTTATATCTTTAGATATGCGCACTCTAGTAAACGTACAAGGTAGAATGGTTATTGATATGAAGCGCTGCAAAAAAAAATATGCGTTTTGGTTTTACTGCACACCATACAAAACAGACATTAACACATGATTATTTATTATTTACACTTAGATGCAGTCATGATCTTAAGCACTTACAAATTCGTAACATATTGTAAGAAATGGAATTCGAAACATTTTTTTTTATTTTTTTTGCAGGACATGACATCACACAAAATGGATGATGTAGTACACAATTGTGCATATTTTTCGGGGACCCATTTTGGCCTGTGAGCATGACTTTAAAAAATATTGTCTAAAATATACTAAACTTTAGAAGCAACACTTTAATATTCAATAATTATTTTTGCTATCCAAGCATTGTTCTAGTCTATTCCATTTTCTTATTCCATTTAAAAAATATTTGTTTTTAGACGCAAGAAATCTCACCTTGCTCTTAGTAAAGCTGAATTAGGCTATATGGCTATATCAACATCTCAAGCAAGCTAGTTCAACATATCTATTCCACTAGTAAAATGTTACATGTCAGGTATTTTGTTACAAATAGTTTACAGTTGAATATAGAGTACGTAGAAGGACAGTCTATATTGTATGTTGAACATTAACTATTTGTATTTTTTCTTTTTTGTGTGTTAACACATATTTTTGGAATTATTCAAATGTCTATTTTTAAGAATATCCCGTCTGTATTTTTTCACTTTTAACTTAACATAAAGATTTATCATGTGCATATTGCAGTAAGGTTAAATAAAGGTTTAAAATAGATGTGAATGGTTGATTCATGTTTTTATGTATTATCCACACATTGATACAAACCCGATTGAGATGTTGTGGCAGGACCTGAAACAAGAAGTTCATCCTCGAAAACCCACAAATATCGCTGAGTTAAAGCAGTTCTGCATGTAAGAGTGGGCCAAAATTCCTCAACAGTGACGTGAGAGACTGAACAACAACTACAGGAAGTGTTTGGTTGTGATCATTGCAGCAAAATGGGATACAAGCAGTTATTGAATGTAAGGGGGTAATTACTTTATCACACTGGGACATTGGGTGTTGTATAACTGTGTTTATAAAAAAAATGAAATAAGTATCACATTTTTTATTATTTGTTCAGTCAGGCTCCTTTTATCTAATTTTAGGTTTTGGTTGAAGATCTAGTAACATTCAGTGTAAAAGATTAGCAAAAATAGAGAAAATCAGAAAGGGGGAAATACTTTTTCAGGGCACTGTATATAATGTGTGGATTCCCCTAGAGTCTGAATGTTAGGAGATGATCACACATGACTAGTGTATCTGTTGGTTATAAGTATGTGTCAGGATGGGGGATCCATTGGGGATGTCAACAACACTTGACTGTATCCTGCTCGCAGGGGGCTAGCATGTGGCACGCCTTTAGACTGTGTTACATAGTAGTGACACAACACATACACAGGGATATGTCTGCATAATGCCAACAGGAAACTGTGATATGATAATGACATGTCTATTTATAGCTTCCTGAGGCCCAGCAATTACATTTTGTCCACTCTAATGGACATTTGTTTTTGGTCTGTATCTCTGAGGACATACATGCCACTGTGTTAGGTCCTGTTGTCCCTTTGAGAGACATTCTGGGCTTTTCAATGATATCACATGTGCAGGGGTGTGACCTGGAGAACTTTATCTTCCTGGTTTTTAAAAATGGCTGCCAACTTAATTAGAACAGTTTATGGTAAGAAAAAAGGTAAGGCCGGAATTCAATCTGATCGTGCTTTGTCAGCAATGCAGGTTTTAAAGGCAATGTGCCCGCGTTCGCGGAGACCACATTCACAGTAAACACTACATATGTTGGCTAATGGCGCATTGTCCAAATCTACAGTCAGATTAAATCCTGGCCTAAGTGTGTGTTGTTGTGTCATTATATATTTTGTTAGTTTGATATTCTATTCTGTTTCTAGTAAGTCAAATATCTCAGAAATAGTTTGGTGAGTTTTCAGAGCAGTGTAATATTTGATTCAGTACAATTAGAGCTAAATAAGAGCTTGTTTATACTGTAATGTCCTCTTTAGTGGACATCAGGATGCATCAACTATGTTTTCTATACTGTACCCTTTTACTGTAATGTAACATGGTTCATATGTTCTATTAACCTATTCCTTATGTTCACTACAGAGCACATACAATAAAACATAAACAAATATATGCTATTTCTTTACAAACTAGTGTAATAAAGATAGATCTGTACACACTTCAGTGGATTTTACAGTGGCTTTACATTTCCTTAGTACTCTGATTTTCTAGTTTACCCTACTTTGGGACAAGAAAGTTCTGCTAGCATACATTCCTGATTCAGTTAAGCAAACAAGGAATTGTATTGCAGTTGGTATGTCTTTTTGTCAGATCAGATTGGGTATAATCTATTTGCTGTATCTCCCTTTTAGTTTGGAATGCTTACAATGTCATCACGTATTTAATTTTCTCTTCCCTTTCCTCATTTCTTGTCACGCCCTGATCTGTTTCACCTGTCCTTGTGCTTGTCTCCACCCCCTCCAGGTGTCGCCCATCTTCCCCATTTTCCCCTGTGTATTTATACCTGTATTTCCTGTCTGTCTGTTGCCAGTTCATCTTGTTTGTTCAAGTCAACCAGCGCTTCTCTTGTTTTCTCCTCCTCCTGGTTTCGACCCTTGCCTGTCCAGACTCTGAGCCTGCCTGCCGTCCTGTGCCTTTGCCACTACTCTGGATTATCGACCGCTGCCCTCCTTGACCTGTCGTTTCCCTGCCCCGGTCGATACAATAAACATTGTTACTTCAACACAGTCTGCACTTGGGTCTTACCTGAAACCTGATATTTATCTCATTCCAACCACATTCTATGTGTTCTAATCTTTCTAAATCACCTGCTTGATCATCCCATCACATCCCTGGCCTCTCCTCCCTCCCTTTCAGTTTCTCCATAGCACTGTTACAGGCACGTCGCCATCTTGGTTCATCTTTTAGCCAGCATGGTGTCTAACCTCTGCTTGTTACTGATAATAACCTTATATATCACTGAAATGGATGAAGGAAATTCAGATTTCATGGAACAGAGCTGAAATACCTTACTTTACAAGTTGTAGTAAACTTAATAGGCTAACTAAAACTTTTGACAAGTCCTCTCAATTTACAGATGTATACATTTTAAGTTGGATGAGCTATAATTGTCACGCCCTGATCTGTTTCACCTGTCCTTGTGATTGTCTCCTCCCCCTCCAGGTGTCGCTTATTTTCCCTGGTGTTTTTATCCCTGTGTTTCCTGTCTCTCTGTGCCAGTTCATCTTGTATGTTCAAGTCAACCAGCATGTTTTTCCAGTGCGCCTTCTTTTCTATTCTATTTTACTAGTCCTCCCGGTTTTGACCCTTGCCTGTTTTTCTGGACTCCATTCACGCCTGCCCTGACCTTGAGCCTGCCTGCCATTCTGTACCTCTGAACTGGTTTTGACCTTTTGCTTGTCCACAACCATTCTCTTGCCTACCCCTTTTGGATTGTTAATAAACATCTTAGACTCTAACCATCTGCATCTGGGTCTCGCCTTGTGTCCTTATAATAATATAGTAATTTTCTCAACTATGGAAATTAATTTGTTATTGACAGATGGCTGCTATATATTTTTTACTTTGGTTGAGACAAGTATGTTAATTATTGTACTTAGAGTCCCTTTTGACTCCTTTCCTGTTTCAGTCAAAATCCAATCAATGGACCAGACATCCTGAATCTGTTTTAAGGCCAGATTCCACTCCCATGTACTCATGTGTCATTGCCAAACAATGAAGCAACATGATTGTTATGACAAAGAGGGGCAAGGATTGGAATGTTAGCACATACAGTACAAACTTGATTTCTCCAGGCTAGACCAGACAGTGGGTTCTCAAAGCTGTCCCGAGTAACCACAGACCACAAAACAAATCCATTTACTTTTTTGTTGCTATATCTGGTTTAATGCATCATATTTCAGCCTCTGAAAACCAGTATATGTTTTAATTGTAAACTGGTTCCTGAGAAGTAAATTAACTCAAATAAAGTAAAATACATGCCGAAAGCCAGTTCTATTTTAAGCCAACACAGTATTCTAAATTGTGGGTCTCAGCAAACTAAACTCTCTTGTTTGATCAACACAGCTATTTCTGTTGCAAAGGCCAACTTCAATATTTACGTTCACACACTATTGTTTTTCAAACTCAATTCACATTGAGCAGAAATCATTGTGTTGATTGAGTATTTAATGTCAGCTCAACAAATTCCCAATTTTATGTCCAGCCAACTTGGAAATCTAAGCTCACTGGACTTTTTCTAAGGGTGTTGATCCCTTTCAGACAATATTTGTGAACTCAGTGCACTTCACTTAAGGCTGGGATCCCGTTAACGGGATCGATATGACAACAGCCAGTGAAGGTGCAGGGCCCCAAATTCAAACCAACAGAAATCTCATAATTAAAATTCTTCAGACATACAAGTATTTTACACCATTTTAAAGATAAACTTGTTGTTAATCCCACCACAGTGTCCGATTTCAAAAAGGCTTTACGACGAAAGCACAACATATCATTATGTTAGGTCAGCACCTATTCACAGAAAAACACAGCCATTTTTCCAGCCAAAGAGAGGAGATACAAAAAGCAGAAATATAGATAAAATGAATCACTAACTTTTGATGATCTTCATCAGATGACACTCATAGGACTTCATGTTACACAATACATGTATGTTTTGTTCGAAAAAGTTCATATTTATATCAACAATCTCAGTTTACATTGGCGCGTTATGTTCAGTAATGTTTTGCCTCCAAAACATCCGGTGATTTTGCAGAGTGCCACATCAATTTACAGAAATACTCATAATAAACATTGATAAAAAATACAAGTATTATACATGGAACTTTAGATAAACCTCTCCTTAATGCAACCGCTGTGTCAGATTTCAAAAAAACTTTACGTAAAAAGCACACCATGCTATAATCTGAGTACAGCGCTCAGAGCCCGAACAAGCCATGAAGATATCCGCCATGTTGTGGAGTCAACAGATGTCAGAATAACATTTTAAATATTCACTTACCTTTGATGATCTTCATCAGAATGCACTCCCAGGAATCCCAGTTCCACAATAAATGTTTGATTTGTTCCATAAAGTCCATAATTTATGTCCAAATACCTCCTTTTTGTTCGCACACAATCCAAACTCACGACGCGCGGGCAAGTCCATGTGAAAGTTCAGACGAAAAGTCATATTACAGTTCGTAGAAACATGTCAAACGAAGTATAGAATCAATCTTTAGGATGTTTTTAACATAAATCTTCAATAATGTTCCAACCGGAGAATTCCTTTGTCTTCAGAAATGCAATGGAAGGCAAGCTAACGCTCTCACGTGAACGCGCCTGGTCAGCTCATGGCACTCTGCCAGACCCATGACTCAAAGAGCCCTCATTCCCCCCTCCTTCACAGTAGAAGTATCAAACAAGGTTCTAAAGACTGTTGACATCTAGTGGAAGCCTTAGGAAGTGCAATATGACCAATATCCCACTGTATAGTCGATAGGCGATGAGTTGAAAACCTACAAACCTCAGATTTCCCACTTCCTGGTTGGATTTTTTCTCAGGTTTTTACCTGCCATATGAGCTCTGTTATACTCACAGACATCATTCAAACAGTTTTAGAAACTTCAGAGTGTTTTCTATCCAAATCTACTAATAATATGCATATTTTAGCAACTGGGTCTGAGTAGCAGGCAGTTTACTCTGGGCACCTTATTCATCCAAGCTACTCAATACTGTCCCCAGCCATAAGAAGTTAAGTCCAGCGTGAATGCTCCAGAGGACCTCAGACCACTCAAAAGAGCCCCAGAAGTTAACCCAACTGAGACCATCTCAAGAGGTGGTCTGTGTTCCATTTGCTTGAATTCTTCGGTCCGGTACCTTTTTTAGGGCAATGTGAACACAAAGCTCTCCAGGTTCGTCACTTTTTCTGTGTGATGAGATTACTCGATCCGGTAGAATACGATGATACAAGCGTTTATTTCAGAGAGCGTTACGTAAGCCACGCCCCAGTGGGCAGAGCTAGGCATGTTAGACTGGGACACGTTTTAATACGATAAAAAGCTTCTCATTTTACAGTGGGTCCGCAATGGTTCTGTATAGCATTGTTATGCTAATATATTTGAGACCAGTGTATTGCAATGAATTTTGTCTGTGACTTAATAAGTAAAATATCTTTGTATTTGTATTTATTATGGATCCCCATTAGTTCCTGCCAAGGCAGCATCTACTCTTCCTGGGGTCCAGCAAAATTAAGGCAGTTATACAATTTTAAAAACATAACAATACATTCACAACAGATTTCACAACACATTAAGTGTGTGCCCTCAGGTCCCTACTCTACTAACACATATTTACAACACAAAATCCATTTGTACATGTGTGTATAGAGCATTTGTTATTGTGTGTGTGTGTATGCATGTGTCTGTGCCTGTGTTTGTGTCTCTTCACAGTCCCCGCTGTTCCATAAGATGTATTTGTATCTGTTTTTTAAATCTAATTCTACTGCTTGCATCAGTTACTTGATGTGGAATAGAGTTCCATGAACTCATGGCTCTATGTAGTACTGTCTGTTCTGGACCTGGGGACTGTGAAGAGACCTCTGGCGGCATGTCTTGTGGGGTTATGCATGGGTGTCCGAGCTGTGTGCCAGTAGTTCAAACAGACAGCTCGGTGCATTCAACATGTCAACCGTAGTCCACACGATTGAACCCTAGTCCATGTGCAACAAAACTAGGGCCTGTAGGACTTGCCTTTTTGATAGTGCTGTTAAGAGTGGCAGAGCAGTGCTTTATTATGGACAGACTTCTCCCCATCTTAGATACTGTTGTAACAATATGTTTTGACCATGACAGTTTTTAATCTAGTGTTACTCCAAGCAGTTTAGTCATCTCAACTTGCTCAATTTCCACATTATTCACTACAAAATTTAGTTGAGGTTTAGGGTTTAGAGAATGATTTGACCCAAATACAAGGTGTTAGCTTTTTAAATATTTAGGCCTAACTTATTCCTTGCTACCCATTCTGAAACTAACTGCAGCTCTTTGTTAAGGGTTGCAGTAATTTCAGACGCTGTAGTAGCTAACATGTATAGTGTTGAGTCATCCGCATACATAGACACACTGGATTTACTCAAGGCCAGTGGCATGTTATTAAAAAAGATTGAAAAAAGTAAGGGGACTAGACAGCTGCCCTGGGGAATTCCACCTGGATTATGTTGGAGAGGCTTACATTAAAGAACACCTTCTGTGTTCTGTTAGACAGGTAACTCTTTATCCACAATATAGCAGGGGGTGTAAAGCCATAGCACATACATTTTTCCAGCAGCAGGCTATGATCGATAATGTCAAAAGAGGCACTGTGTAACAAAACAGCGCCCACAATCTTTTTATAATCAATTTCTCTCAGCCATATCAGTCATTTGTGTATCTGCTGTGTTTGTTGAATGTCCTTCCCTATAAGTGTGCTGAAAGTCTGTTGTCAATTTGTTCATTGTAAAATAGCATTGTATCTGGTCAAACAATTTTTTCCAAAAGTTTACTAAGTGTTGGTGACAGGCTGATTGGTTGGCTATTTGAGCCAGTGAAGGGGGCTTTACTATTCTTAGGTAGCGGAATGACTTTTCTTCCCTCCAGACCTGAGCGCACACACTTTTCATAGGATTAAATTGAAGATATGGCAAATAGAAGTGGAAATATCGTCCACTGTTATCCTCAGCAATTTTCCATCCAATTTGTCAGAACCCGGTGGCTTGCCATTGTTGATAGCCAACGATACTTTTTTTCACCTCTTCTACACGTAATTTATGGAATTCAAACTTACAATTCTTGTCTTTCATAATTTGGTCAGATATACTTGGATGTGTAGTGTCAGCATTTGTTGCTGACATCATGCCTTACTTTGCTAATCTTGCCAATGAAAAAATCATTAAAGTAATTGTCAATGTCAGTGGGTTTTGTGATGAATGAGCCACCTGATTCAATGAATGATGGAACTGAGTTTGCCTGTTTGCCCCAAAATTAATTTAAGGTGCTCCAAAGCTTTTTACTATCATTCTTTGTATCATTTCGCACTGCTTTGCTATATCTTGGCCAGGTCGCAGTTGTAAACGAGAACTTGTTCTCAACTAGCCTACCTGATTAAATAAAGGTGAAATATTTTTTTTTACTAAAAATGTATCTTCACTTCATAGTATAGTTTCTTCTTCTGCTTATTCAGTTTAGTCATATGATTTGCAGTACGTTTGCCAATCGGGTTTGTAGCCAGACTTACTTGTGATTCCTTTTGCCTCATCACTCTCAGCCATAACATTTTTAAATTCCTCATCAATTAACAGTTTTTACAGTCATTTTCTTAATGGGTGCGTGCTTATTAGTAACTGGAATAAGGAATTTCTTACATGTCAAGTGCAGCATCTGGATGCGCCTCATTTCCCACCACAGACCAACAAATATTCTTTACATCAACAACATACAGTAAGAATCACTACAAAACTTATTGTATGACCTCTTATACATTATATTAGGCTCAGCCTTTGGACCTTTGGTTTTCCTAGATATGGCTACTATATTGTGATCACTACATCCGATGGATTTGGATACTGCTTAAAAGCAGCAAGTAGGGGCGGCAGGTAGCCTAGTGGTTAGAGCGTTGGACTAGTAACCGAAAGGTTGCAAGATCAAATCCCTGAGCTGACAAGGTAAAATTCTGTTGTTCTGACCCTGTACAAGGCAGTTAACCCACTGATCCAAGGCTGTCAGTGAAATTAATAATTTGTTTTTAACTGACTTGCCTAGTTAAATAAATAATACAAAAATAAATAATAATAATCACATTTCTGCAGCATCAGTAAAGATGTGATCAATACATGTTGATGATTTCATTCTTGTGCTGTTTTTAACTACCCTGGTAGGTTGACTGACAACCAGGTTGCAGGCACTGGTTACAGTTTGAAGATTCTTCTTGAGTGGGCAGCTTGATGAAAGGCAGTCAATATTTAAATCACCCAGAAAATATACCTCTCTATTGATATCACATACATTATCAAGCATTTCACACATATTATCCAGATACTGACTGTTAGCACTTAGTGGTCTGTAGCAGCTTCCCACAATAATGGGATTCAGGTGAGGCAGATGAACCTGTAGCCATGTTACTTCAGCAGTATTCAACATGAGATCCTCTCTAAGCTTTCCTGGAATGTGGTTCTAATTGGCAACATGTCCACCGTTGGCATTTCTGTCTTTTCTGTGGATGTTATAACCATGTACTGCTACCACTGTATCATCAAAGGTATTATCAAGTGAGTTTCAGAGATAGTCAGAATATGAATGTCATCTGTTACTAGCAAATTATTGATTTCATGAACCTTGTTTCTTAAGCTACATATGTTAACGTGGGATATTTGTCTCACTTTTCTGGGATTCTTGCTTGTTATTTATTTACATTGCTTTATTGGGAAGCTTAGCACAAGTAGACATGATCATGTTATTTACATTAGTGGAGGGTGAGCTGCACATAGTGGACTTCCTACTAGGGCACACCGCCTCAGTGCTAACAGTATAACTCTGGTTCATAGGCGCATGATTACGGCATATGATAGCTGTAAGATCAGCTGAGGCATTCAAGGCAGTTAGAGGGACATAAATTAGGTTACTTACATTGTGACTTCCAATGCCCCTGGGATACCTGATAGTGGCGCCGGAGGGCACGGCTGCCGCTTTTCGGGCTCCTAACCAACTGTGCTATTTATTTTATTTCACATTGTTTGTACATAATGTTGCTGCTACCATCTCTTATGACCAAAAAGAGCTTCTGGACATCAGAACAGCGATTACTCGCCTCGAACTGGACAAAGATTTTTCTTTCATTAGTCCGACGCGAAGGATATACTGCTTCTCCGAGACCAGGCCCAAATCCCTGTCATTCGCCTGAAGAAAATACAGAAATACAAGTGGAGGAGGTCAGGGTGCCTTGTGAGAATTAATTGGCGAGTTGGTAAACCACCTCTACCATCCGTTCTATTGGCCAACGTGCAATCACTGGAAAATAAACTGGATGATCTACAATCGAGACTACCCTACCAACGGGACATAAAAAAGTGTAATATCTTATGTTTCACCAAGTCGTGGCTGAATGACAATACAGATAATATAGAGCTGGCTGTATTTTCTGTGCATTGGCAGGACAGAGCAGCCACGTCTGGTAAGACGAGGGGTGGAGGTGTGTGTCTATTTGTTAATAACAGCTGGTGCGCGATGTCTAATATTAAAGAAGTTTTGAGAAGTACCTCATGATAAGCTGTAGATGACACTATCTACCAAAAGAGTTTTCATCTATATTATTCGTAGCCGTCTATTTACCACCACAAACCGATGCTGTCACTAAGAACGCACTCAACGAGCTCTATAAGGCCATAAGCAAACAAGAAAATGCTCATCTGGTGTCTCCCGAGTGGTGCATCGCAGTGCTAGAGGGATCACTGCAGACCCGGGTTCGATCCCAGGCTGTATCACAGCTGGCCGTAATCGGGAGTCCCATAGGGTGGCGCACAATTTAATCAATGTTGTCTGGGTCAGGGGAGGGTTTGGCCAGGGGGGCTTTACTTGGCTCATCGCGCTCTAGCAACTCCTTGTGGCAGGCCGGGTGCTTGCAGGCTGACCTCGGTTGTCAAGTGATTAGTGTTTCCTCCGACACATTGGTACGGTTTGCTTCCAGGTTAAGCGGCAGGTGTTAAGAAGCGCGGTTTGGCGGGTCATGTTTCGGAGGACGCATAACTCGAACTTCGCCTCCCGAGCCCATTGGAAAGTTTCAGCAATGAGACAAGATTAAAAATTGGGATTGAAAAAGGGGGTAAAAATAAATAAAATAAAATGCTCATCCAGAAGTGGCGCTCCTAGTGGCCGGGGACTTTAATGCAGGGAAACAAATCCGTTTCACCTCATTTCTACTAGCATGTCACATGTGCAACCATACACTGCTGCTACTCGCTGTTTATTATCTGTGCATAGTCACTTTACCCCTTTTTTAAATTGCATTTTTATTTCACCTTTATTTAACCTGGTAGGCCAGTGGAGAACAAGTTCTCATTTACAACTGTGACCTGGCCAAGATAAAGCAAAGCAGTGCGACAAAAACAACACAGAGTTACACATAAACAAACGTACAGTCAATTACACAATAGAAAAATCTGTATACAGTGTGTGCAAATGTAGAAGATTAGGGAGGTAAGGCAATAAACAGGCCATAGAGGCAAAATAATTACAATTTAACATTAACACTGGAGTGATAGATGTGCAGATGATGATGTGCAAGTAGAGATACTGGGGTGCAAAAGAGCAAGAAGATAACCAACAATATGGGGATGAGGTAGTTGGGTGTGCTATTTACAGATTGGCTGTGTACAGGTACAGTGATCAGTAAACTGCTCTAACAGCTGATGCTTAAAGTTAGAGAGGGAGATATAAGTCTCCAGCGTCAGTGATTTTTTGCAATTCGTTCCAGTCAATGGCAGCAGAGAACTGGAAGGAAAGGTGGCCAAAGGAGTGTTGGCTTTGGGGATGACCAGTGAAATATACCTGCTGGAGCACGTGCTACGGGTGGGTGTTGCTATGGTGACCAGTGAGCTGAGATAAGGTGGGGCTTTACCTAGCAAAGACTTATAGATGACCTGGAGCCAGTGGGTTTGGCGACGAATATGTATTTGAGGGCCAGCCAACGAGAGCATACAGGTCGCAGTGGTGGGCAGTTTGCTGAGTAGAGTGTTGGAGGCTATTTTGTAAATGACATCGTCGAAGTCAAGGATCGGTAGAAAAGTCAGTTTTACGAGGGTATGTTTGGCAGCATGAGTGAAGGAGGCTTTGTACAAATTACCTTGACTAACCTGTACCCCCGTACATTGACTTCGTAAAAGTCCCCTCTGTATGTAGCCTGGTTGTTGTGATTTTTATCGTGTTACTTTTTATTTTTTACTTTAGTTTATTTAGTAAATATTTTTTTAACTCTATTTCTTGAACTGCATTGTTTGTGTTGTGTCTTTGGCATCATTAAAGGTGAAGACTTATTTTATCTGTCACGAATCCCACCGAAGGCGGTTCCTCTTCCTGTTCGGGCGGTGCTTGGCGGTCGTCGTCACCGGTCTACTAGCTGCCACCAATCCCTTTTTTCCCTGTTCGGTTGGTTGAGTCTTATTGTTTTCACCTGTTCCTTGTTTGGTTGTGATTAGGGCTATTTAAGCTGGCAATGCCCGCTTGCTGTTGTGCGGGCTTGTTCCTTCTGTTAGGTTGTGGTGGATTGTATTTTGTGGTATTTACGCCGTACTGTAGTGGGTCCTGGTTTGGGCCTGTCTGGGTTTTTATGCGTCTAGTGCGTTGGCGTGACCGTGTCAGTACCAGTATTAAATACGTTTGTCCTAACCTTCTGCTCTCTGCGCCTGATTCCTGCACCCACGTGTTACAGAAGCCCGCACCTATATGGAGTCAGCAGGAGCAGCGGCCACCCCTCTTCCATCTATGGAGGAGCGCATCCTCCATCATACAATCATCCTCCATCGTATTGGGTCTGCGATGGACCAGATGATGGAGAGAATGAAGCGATGGGAGAGGAGTGGTCTCCCTACCTCCCTCTCAGCTCTGCCTTCGACGACTCAACCCATTCCTCCGGTGGCGTCCGGCTCCAGCGCAATTCGTCTCGCACCCCCGAGGGAGCACGATGGAGCGGCTGCTGGGTGGCTGCTGGGTGCCAGGGCTTTTTGCTCCAGCTCGAGCTATACCTGGCTACCGTTCGTCCGGCCCCCTCGGGTGAAGAGAGTGTGAGCGTCCTCGTCTCCTGCCTGACGGGTAGGGCCCTGGAGTGGGCCAACGCAGTTTGGAATGGCCCAGACTCCACTCAGGACCACTACCCAGAGGTGAACGGCTGTTCCACCTCAGGCAGGAGACGAGGAGTGCGCAGGACTTCGCGCTGGAGTTCCGGACCTTGGCTGCTGTCGCGTGGTGGAATGACAGGGCCCTGATGGACCACTACCGGCGCAGCGTCCGGGAGGACGTCCGCAGGGACCTAGCTTGTCGGGACACCACTCTCTCTCTCGATGAACTTATAGACATGTCTATTCGACTGGACAACCTGCTAGCTGCCTGCGGGCGTTCAGAAAGGGCCCTTTCAGTTCCATCTCCTGGACCTCCCGCTCCCATTCCGATGGAGTTAGGGGGGGCTGCAGCGAGGGGGACCGGAGGAGGAGGCTCCTCCTGTACCAGCTGTGGTCGGAGAGGGCACACTTCCGACCGGTGCTGGAGGAGCTCGTCTGGGAGTCAAGAGGGCAGGCAGAACACTTCTCGGTCACCCCAGGTGAGTCAGCACCAAACTCACCCAGAGCTCCCTGTTGGTCACATGTTTTTATTCATTTCTTTTTCTGAGTTTTCTCCCTCTCTCCAGCATAAGGCGCTAGTCGATTCAGGCGCAGCTGGGAACTTTATGGATCGCGGACTCGCCCATAGGTTGGGGGTTCCGCTGGTGCCGATAGATCCTCCCTTCCCCGTGCACTCCTTAGATAGCCGACCGTTAGGGTCAGGGCTGGTCAGGGAGGCCACGGTTCCACTGGACATGGTAACGCAGGGGGATCATAGGGAGCGGATTAGCCTCTTCCTTATCGATTCACCCGCGTTTCCGGTGGTGCTGGGGGTTTCCTGGCTGGCAAATCACAATCCCAGTATTTCATGGAAACAGGGGGCTCTCCAGGGGTGGTCAGAGGAGTGTTCAGGTAGGTGTGTAGGAGTTTCCATCGGTGCTACGTCGGTGGAGAGTCCAGACCAGGTTTCCAATGTGCGCATACCCTCAGAATATGCCGATTTGGCTATCGCCTTCTGTAAGAAGAGGGCGACTGAATTACCACCTCATCGACGAGGGGATTGCGTGATAAACCTCCAGGAAAACGCTGCACTTCCCAGGAGTCACGTGTACCTATTGTCACAGGAGGAAAGGCTGGCTATGGAGACATATGTCACCGAATCTCTGAGACAGGGGTACATTCGGCCCTCCATGTCACCCGTCTCCTCGAGTTTCTTTTTTGTGAAGAAAAAGGAGGGAGGTCTGCGTCCGTGCATTGATTATCGAGGTCTAAATTCCATCACAGTGGGGTTTAGTTACCCGCTACCTCTCATCGCTACGGCGGTGGAATCATTTCACGGAGCGAGTTTCCTCACGAAACTGGACCTCAGGAGCACGTATAATCTGGTGCGTATTCGGGGGGGAGATGAGTGGAAAACCGCGTTTAGTACCACATCGGGCCACTATGAGTACCTCGTCATGCCGTATGGGTTAAAGAATGCTCCAGCCGTCTTTCAATCCTTTGTAGACGAGATTCTCAGGGACCTGCACGGGCAGGGTGTGGTGGTGTATATTGATGATATCCTGATCTATTCCACCACACGCACCGCGCATGTGTCCCTGGTGCGCAAGGTACTTGGGCGACTGCTGGAGCATGACCTGTACGTTAAGGCTGAGAAATGTGTGTTCTCCAAACGAGCTGTCTCCTTCCTGGGTTATCGCATTTCCACCTCGGGGGTGGTGATGGAGTGTGACCGCGTTAAGGCCGTGCGTAATTGGCCGACTCCGACCACGGTAAAGGAGGTGCAGCGGTTTTTAGGGTTTGCCAATTACTACCGGAGGTTTATCCGGGGTTTTGGCCAGGTGGCGGCTCCTATTACCTCACTGCTGAAGGGGGGGCCGGCGCGCTTACGGTGGTCGGCAGAGGCAGACGGAGCTTTCAAGCGGTTGAAGGCGCTGTTTGTTGACGCTCCCGTGTTGGCGCATCCGGACCCCGCTTTAGCGTTCATAGTGGAGGTCGACGCGTCCGAGGCTGGGGTTGGAGCTGTGTTATCACAGCGCTCGGGTACGCCACCAAAGCTCCGCCCCTGCGCTTTCTTTTCAAAGAAGCTCGGTCCGGCGGAGCGGAACTATGATGTGGGGGACTGGGAGTTGTTAGCTGTGGTCAAGGCCTTGAAGGTGTGGCTTGAGGGGGCTAAGCACCCTTTCCTCATCTGGACTGACCACCGCAATCTGGAGTATATCCGGGCAGCGAGGAGACTGAATCCTTGTCAAGCAAGGTGGGCCATGTTTTTCACGAGATTCAGGTTTACTATCTCGTATAGACCAGGTTCCCTCAACACGAAGGCCGACGTGCTGTCCTGTCTTTATGACACTGAGGATCGGTCCATCGAGCCTACTCCCATCCTTCCAGCTTCTAGGCTGGTGGCACCGGTGGTATGGGAGGTGGACGCGGACATTGAGCGGGCGTTACGTTTGGAACCTACACCTCCTCAGTGTCCTACAGGTCTTAAGTACGTGCCGCTTGGTGTCCGTGATCAATTGATTCGGTGGGCTCATACTCTACCCTCTTCGGGTCGTCCGGGTGTTGCGAGGACAGTGCGGGGTCTTAGGGGGAAGTACTGGTGGCCCACCTTAGCTAAGGACGTGAGGCTCTATGTCTCCTCCTGTTCGGTGTGCGCTCAGAGTAAGGCTCCTAGGCATTTGCCTAGAGGGAAGTTACAGCCCCTCCCCGTTCCACAACGGCCTTGGTCTCATCTTTCGGTGGACTTTCTGACCGATCTTCCTCCGTCTCAGGGGAACACCACGATCCTGGTCGTTGTGGATCGGTTCTCTAAGTCCTGCCGTCTTCTCCCGTTGCCCGGTCTCCCTACGGCCCTACAGACTGCGGAGGCCCTGTTTACTCACGTCTTCCGGCACTACTGGGTGCCTGAGGACATCGTTTCTGATCGGGGTCCACAGTTCACGTCCCGAGTTTGTAGGGCGTTTATGGAGCGTCTGGGGGTCTCGGTCAGCCTGACCTCGGGTTATCACCCCGAGAGTAATGGGCAGGTAGAGAGAGTGAACCAGGAGGTGGGTAGGTTTCTGACGTCGTATTGCCAGGACCGGCCAGGAGTGTGGGCGAGGTACGTCCCATGGGCGGAGGTGGCCCAGAACTCACTCCGCCACTCTTCCACGAACATGTCACCATTTCAATGCGTGCTGGGCTACCAGCCGGCCCTGGCACCGTGGCATCAGAGTCAGACCGAGGCTCCTGTGGTGGAGGAGTGGGTTCAGCGCTCTAAGGAGACCTGGAGGGCCGTCTAGGAATCACTAAAGCAAGCTGGTGGACGGCAGAAGAAGAGCGCTGACCGCCACCGCAGTGAGGCCCCCGTGTTCGCACCGGGGGACAGGGTCTGGCTCTCGACCCGAAACCTGCCCCTCCGCCTGCCCTGCCGGAAGCTGGGCCCGCAGTGTGTGGGGCCATTTAAAGTCCTGAGGAGGATAAACGAGGTGTGTTATAGATTACAACTCCCTTCTTATTATCGCATTAACCCCTCGTTTCATGTGTCTCTCCTCAGGCCGGTGGTAGCTGGTCCCCTGCAGGAAGTTGAGGTGCCGGAGGTCCCTCCGCCCCCTCTGGACATTGAGAGGTGAGGGGCCTGCAGTACCTCGTGGACTGGGAGGGGTACGGTCCGGAGGAGAGGTGCTGGGTACCGGTGGAGGACATTTTGGATCCATCACTATTGAGGGAAATTATGAAATTAGAATTAGCCCTTTTTAAACGTGAGGACAAGTCCTCCCGTTATTTGGAACTTAAGTGACTTTGGGTCACGGGGGCTTTTATAGAAATGTAGAAAAGGAGGTGGTTCATAATTTCCAACCAATGCCTATTCACTTGGGCGTGGCTCCTGAAAATGAAACTTTACAATGAAGGCCAATTCTCTCATTTTGAAAGATTAACATCGCATTACATAATTTCGCAAATAGTTTCATCTTTACTCATTACTTTTATACAATAATTAGATGCAAGCCTCATAATTGAGGAACCTGTATAAACAGAGTTAGGGTAATGTGGCTGTATTGTATTTCATGAGGTCACAAACATGAAACAAAATGGACCAGGTCATAGCTGGCTTCTCCACCGACCATTTACACATTCTCCAAAATATGGATATTGTTCAGTTCTATAATTCTGTGATCTCCCTGCATGGCCAGGGAGAGTCTCTTTACGGAATTTATGATGTTGGGGTTAAGTTGTTAAACTGCCCCCCCCTTCCTTCCCTTTCCTTCCTTCACATCTCTGCTAGTCAATTCACTGAAAGGGCTAGCGTTATGACGTTGGTTAAGGGCTTGTAAGTTAGCATTTCACGGTAAGGTGTTGTAACAAATCGGCGCATGTGACAAATACAATTAGATTTGATTTGATTGGATCATGCACTTTTGCTGAAGCATTATGACAATTCAGCAGCACAATGGTAGGGATTAACAGAGCTGGGTTTGGGTCATTGATAAGTCATTGTGTTGCTGTGAACACTGGATAATCTGACTAACACACATCTTTTTGACCTCGCTGTGATACTGTAGGCCTACTTATTTTCCTTTTCTGAGTCAATTCAGGTAGCATTTAATGTCCTGCATTTGTGTTAACCATGGAAGCCAACATTGTAAATAAAGTGATGTACAGAAAGATACTCAGCCACTGTGTCTTTGGATCCTTTCCCCTTAATATATTTTTTATGTCAGCCAGGCCCATCTTTTCAAAGAAACACCATTTATTTAAATCTCTAGTTGAGTAAAATAAGTTGTTTTGTTATTTTAGAATGTTCTATTCTCAGCCAGACCCATCTTTTCCCCAATTTTGAAATGTTTATTATGTCTCTATTTGAGCAATATAAGCAGTTTAAGAAAATCCTAATAATTCAGGTAATGAGCCCAACAGTCAGGCGGACAAATCTGAAAGTTCTGTCATAGAGTGACAATAATTTGTTTCCCTGGCTATTTTGGCATCTAATTAGAAACAGTATGAGAGTAAATTAATAGATTAAATTCAATGCAATAAACCTGTCACAACCTGATCCATTTCACCTGTCTTTGTGCTTGTCTCCATGCCCCTCCAGGTGTCGCCCATCTTCCCCATTATCCCCTGTGTATTTATACCCGTGTTCTCTGTTTGACTGTTGCCAGTTCGTCTTGTCTTTTCAAGCCTACCAGCGTGTTTTTGTCGTACTCCTGTTTTTCCTTGAGCCCGTTTTCAGTTTTCCCGGTTTTGATCATTCTGCCTGCCCTGACCCTGCCTGCCGTTCTGTACCTATTACACTGCTCTGGATTACTGACCTCTGCCTGCCCTGACCCTGAGCCTGCCTGATGCTCTGTACCTTACAGAATCTGCCCTGGACTTCCAACCTCTGCCTGCCCTTGACCAGTTGTTTGCCTGCCCCCTGTTTTATTCATAAATATCCATTATTCAAACTGTCTGCATCTGGGTCCCATCCTGAGTCTTGATAAAACCTGTCTCCAATACAATTGCATAATTTACACAGAAACATCGCAGACCTTCATGTGAAAATGCGTTCTATGGTCTCTTTTGTCAATGAGCTTAATGTATTCCAAACACTTGGGGTAACCAGATGATCCCAATCATGTACAGCGCTTTCGGAGGGTATTCAGACCCCTTGACTTTTTCCACATTTTCTTACGTTACAGCCTTATTCTAAAATTGACTAAATTGTTTTTTTCCCTCATCAACCTACACACAATACCCCATAATGACTTTGCAAAAACATTTTTATTTTTTTTGCAAATGTATTAATAAAATAAAAAAGGGAAATATCACATATACATAAGTATTCAGACCCTTTACTCAGTACTTTGTTGAAGCACCTTTGACAGCGATTACAGCCTCAAGTATTCGTGGGTATGACACTACAAGCTTGGCATACCTGTATTTGGGGAGTTTCTCACATTCTTCTCTGCACATCCTATCAAGCTCTGTCAGGTTGGATGGGGAGTGTTGCTGCACAGCTATTTTCAGGTCTCTCCTGAGATGTTCGATAGGGTTCAAGTCCGGGCGCTGGATGGGTCACTCAAGGACATTAAGAGACTTGTCCCTAAGCCACTCCTGCGTTGAATTGGCTGTATGCTTAGGGTCGTTGTCCTGTTGGAAGGTGAACCTTCAGACCCAGTCTGAGTTCCTGAGCATTCCGGAGCAGGTTTTCATCAAGGATCTCTCTGTACTTTGTTCCGTTCCCAGTCCCTGCCGTTGAAAAACAACCCCACAGCATGATGCTGCCACCCCCATGCTTCACCGTAGGGATGGTGCCAGGTTTCCTCCAGACGTGACAATTGGTTTTCAGGCCAAAGAGTTCAATCTTGGGAATCTTGTTTCTCATGGTCTGAGAGTACTTTAGGTGCCTTTTGGTAAACGCCAAGCGGGCTGTCATTTGCCTTTTTTTATTTATTTTTAACCATTATTTAACTAGGCAAGTCAGTTAAGAACAAATTCTTATTTACAATGACGGCCTACCAAAAGTCAAAAGGCCTCCTGCGGGGACGGGGGCTGGGATTAAAAAAAATATATATATATAAATATAGGACAAAACACACATCACGACAAGAGAGACAACACAACACTACATAAAGAGAGACCTAAGACAACTATATCAAGGTAGCAACACATGACAACACAGCATGGCAGCAACACAAAACATGGTACAAACCATTGTTACGCTTGGCTATACACCCAGAAAGGAAAGGGCTACTTATTCATTACTCAAAGGAAAAACATCAACCAATTTCTAAAGACTGTTGACATCTGGTGGAAGCCATAGGAACTGCAAGCATATTTCTATTAAAACGGGCTTGCCATAGAAACCAGATTGACCTCAAAAAATGTTTTCCATGGATGGATTGTGCTCGGGGTTTCGCCTTCCAAATCAGTTCTGTTATACTCACAAACATTATCCAAACAGTTTTAGAAACTTCATAGTGTTTTCTATCCAAATCTACTAATAATATGCATATCCTAGCTTCTGGGCCTGAGTAGCAGGCAGTTTACTTTGGGCACGCTTTTCATCCGGACGTGAAAATACTAGCACAGAGAGGTAAATTTGGTTTGGTTTCTAACCTTATGGTCCACTTAGGAGTCTACAAGTCACAGTAAAACATGAACATTTTTAACTATAACATTTTTTACATTTTTTTTGTATACAATTTACAATCTAAATGGACCAAAAAGAGACAATAGAAAAAACTGTCAACGTCTGCCGCACAGATCCCTTTAGCGGGATCATTTTCGTCTACATCCGGTGAATTGCAGAGCGCCAAATTCAAATTACATTTCGAAAAATATTTAATTTTCATGAAATCACAAGTGCATCACACCAAAACACAGTTTAACGTGTTGTTAATCCAGCCGGCGTGTCAGATTTCAAAAAGACTTTACGGTGAAAGCAAACCATGCGATTATGTGAGGACAGCTCTCAGCAGACAAAACATTACAAATAGCTAGCAGCAAAGTAGATTGGTCACGAAGACAACAACATAATTGGTGAGAATCACAAAATAGGGTATACAATTATTTCTAGCTCTTAAAGGGGCAGTAGCCTACATTGGGTATACAGATTTAAATTACAGCATTATTTAATCTGCAGTTATTCTTCTGCTATTTATTCTGTTACTAATAATATTTACATGTTAATTGTATATTCTGATTACAATTATTATGTCTCATCTTTTAACTAAATACAATCTATTAGCTTCCAAAATGTAAGTAGGTATATATAGCAGTCCGATAACACGTTCTGATGGAATGGCTTGTCCTGCACCCATAGTGCATTGAGTGAATGTTGGAAAAAGATCTTGGTTCCTTTCTAAACATAACAATGTGAATGCAAAGAAGACTCAGACCACAAAATAGGTGAAGTGAACTGGCAAAACAGTGATAGTCAGAGTGACCTTCGGCCTGTCCCATGAGTGTTTGCGAGTTATATGACATGTCAGTTCTGATGTAAGAGAATGCTGAACAACAGAGTTACTGTAGGCTCGCCCATCCAAACATTTCCATAAACTTGCCTGTCATTGTTTGTTCTGATCATCTACATTTGGAATCAGTGTTATGGATTATTTCCATCCCAGGCCAAATATGAGTGAAATCAAACCTACCAATCCAGCAGCCACTCACACTGGAGAGGAAAAGGACTGGGCAGCATCAAAAGCCTGTTCTGACAGTTTAAAAACAAAGAAACCTAAACCCGTAAGTGATACATTTTTACATTTGCAGCTGTTGTTTGCCTTTTGCCTATAAAATCATTATTTTTAAATGTACAATATTGGTACATTTCTTTCATCAAAATTTTTGCTTTATAATCTTGCTTTCCAAATAGCCCAAACCCCAAAATGCCGTGACAATCGCCGTCTCCTCTCGCACCCTGTTCAACATGGTTGAGGAAAGGAAGATCTATGAGGAAGAGGGAGTCGAGAAGTATATGGCCTACATGAATCAACAAAAGCACGAGAATGAACCGCTCATGCCAGGTGTTGCGTTTCCCCTTGTGAAGGTATATTAGAGGGATTGAATTAACTAAAGATATGGACTACCTGCATGTCTGTGCATGGGAGTATCAGAGGGTGGGGTTGTGCTACGACTTCATATAGATTCTGTATTGTAGGTGAAAGGGAAACCTCATTCACTCTGTGTTGCCAATGTCTTTAGGCCTAGATGGAATTTGTGTAATGTATCTAGAATAGTGTTTTGCTCAGAATTACAATAAGCAATGTTGTTTCCCACTGTTAGGCACCATCTACACATCAATGCATGAATGACACTTTGGCAGAATATTCTTGTTTTTCCCTATTTAAGCTGCTCTATACTCTTAGAAGTAAAGGTGCCTGGAATAACCTTTAGGGTTGCCACACCTACAGAACCTTTCCAGTTGAAAAAGGTTTCCTTGAGGAACCCCTCTGAAAAGTTAATTCGAGGAACCCTTGTGTAAAGGTTTGAAAAGGAACATTTTTGTGATGGGAGGTGTTCAGTTTTGAGCATTTTTGATGATATATTGTAGAGGTGGCTGTCTATCAGATTGGAGCCGTGGCTTATTGGACCCGTGGCTTTCAGTCTAGTACACACCAGCCAGGTTGTAGTCGGTCTAGTACAAACCAGCCAGGTTGTAGTTGGTCTAGTACAAACCAGCCAGGTTGTAGTTGGTCTAGTCTAGTACAAACCAGCCAGGTTGTAGTCGGTCTAGTCTAGTACAAACCAGCCAGGTTGTAGTTGGTCTAGTCTAGTACAAACCAGCCAGGTTGTAGTCGGTCTAGTACAAACCAGCCAGGTTGTAGTTGGTCTAGTCTAGTACAAACCAGCCAGGTTGTAGTCGGTCTAGTCTAGTACAAACCAGCCAGGTTGTAGTCGGTCTAGTCTAGTACAAACCAGCCAGGTTGTAGTCGGTCTAGTACAAACCAGCCAGGTTGTAGTCGGTCTAGTACAAACCAGCCAGGTTGTAGTCGGTCTAGTCTAGTACACACCAGCCAGGTTGTAGTTGGTCTAGTCTAGTACAAACCAGCCAGGTTGTAGTCGGTCTAGTCTAGTACAAACCAGCCAGGTTGTAGTCGGTCTAGTCTAGTACAAACCAGCCAGGTTGTAGTTGGTCTAGTACAAACCAGCCAGGTTGTAGTTGGTCTAGTCTAGTACAAACCAGCCAGGTTGTAGTCAGTCTAGTCTAGTACAAACCAGCCAGGTTGTAGTCGGTCTAGTCTAGTACAAACCAGCCAGGTTGTAGTTGGTCTAGTCTAGTACAAACCAGCCAGGTTGTAGTTGGTCTAGTACAAACCAGCCAGGTTGTAGTTGGTCTAGTCTAGTACAAACCAGACAGGTTGTAGTTGGTCTAGTCTAGTACACACCAGCCAGGTTGTAGTTGGTCTAGTCTAGTACACACCAGACAGATTGTAGTTGGTCTAGTCTAGTACAAACCAGCCAGATTGTAGTTTGTCTAGTTTAATACAAACCAGCCAGGTTGTAGTCGGTCTAGTCTAGTACACACCAGCCAGGTTGTAGTTTGTCTAGTTTAATACAAACCAGCCAGGTTGTAGTTTGTCTAGTCTAGTACAAACCAGCCAGGTTGTAGTCGGTCTAGTCTAGTACAAACCAGCCAGGTTGTAGTTGGTCTAGTCTAGTACACACCAGCCAGGTTGTAGTTTGTCTAGTTTAATACAAACCAGCCAGGTTGTAGTCGGTCTAGTCTAGTACAAACCAGCCAGGTTGTAGTCGGTCTAGTCTAGTACAAACCAGCCAGGTTGTAGTTGGTCTAGTCTAGTACAAACCAGCCAGGTTGTAGTCGGTCTAGTCTAGTACAAACCAGCCAGGTTGTAGTCGGTCTAGTACAAACCAGCCAGGTTGTAGTCGGTCTAGTACAAACCAGCCAGGTTGTAGTCGGTCTAGTACAAACCAGCCAGGTTGTAGTTGGTCTAGTCTAGTACACACCAGACAGGTTGTAGTTGGTCTAGTCTAGTGCAAACCAGCGAGGTTGTAGTCGGTCTAGTCTAGTACAAACCAGCCAGGTTGTAGTTGGTCTAGTACAAACCAGCCAGGTTGTAGTTGGTCTAGTCTAGTACAAACCAGCCAGGTTGTAGTCAGTCTAGTCTAGTACAAACCAGCCAGGTTGTAGTCGGTCTAGTCTAGTACAAACCAGCCAGGTTGTAGTTGGTCTAGTCTAGTACAAACCAGCCAGGTTGTAGTCGGTCTAGTACACACCAGCCAGGTTGTAGTCGGTCTAGTCTAGTACACACCAGCCAGGTTGTAGTTGGTCTAGTCTAGTACAAACCAGCCAGGTTGTAGTCGGTCTAGTCTAGTACAAACCAGCCAGGTTGTAGTTGGTCTAGTCTAGTACACACCAGACAGGTTGTAGTTGGTCTAGTCTAGTGCAAACCAGCGAGGTTGTAGTCGGTCTAGTCTAGTACAAACCAGCCAGGTTGTAGTTGGTCTAGTACAAACCAGCCAGGTTGTAGTTGGTCTAGTCTAGTACAAACCAGCCAGGTTGTAGTCAGTCTAGTCTAGTACAAACCAGCCAGGTTGTAGTCGGTCTAGTCTAGTACAAACCAGCCAGGTTGTAGTTGGTCTAGTCTAGTACAAACCAGCCAGGTTGTAGTTGGTCTAGTACAAACCAGCCAGGTTGTAGTTGGTCTAGTCTAGTACAAACCAGACAGGTTGTAGTTGGTCTAGTCTAGTACACACCAGACAGATTGTAGTTGGTCTAGTCTAGTACAAACCAGCCAGGTTGTAGTTGGTCTAGTCTAGTACACACCAGCCAGGTTGTAGTTGGTCTAGTCTAATACACACCAGACAGGTTGTAGTTGGTCTAGTCTAGTACAAACCAGCCAGATTGTAGTTTGTCTAGTTTAATACAAACCAGCCAGGTTGTAGTCGGTCTAGTCTAGTACACACCAGCCAGGTTGTAGTTTGTCTAGTTTAATACAAACCAGCCAGGTTGTAGTTTGTCTAGTCTAGTACAAACCAGCCAGGTTGTAGTCGGTCTAGTCTAGTACAAACCAGCCAGGTTGTAGTTGGTCTAATCTAGTACACACCAGCCAGGTTGTAGTTTGTCTAGTTTAATACAAACCAGCCAGGTTTTAGTTGGTCTAGTCTAGTACAAACCAGCCAGGTTGTAGTCGGTCTAGTCTAGTACAAACCAGCCAGGTTTTAGTTGGTCTAGTCTAGTACACACCAGCCAGGTTGTAGTTTGTCTAGTTTAATACAAACCAGCCAGGTTGTAGTTGGTCTAGTCTAGTACACACCAGCCAGGTTGTAGTTGGTCTAGTACAAACCAGCCAGGTTGTAGTCGGTCTAGTACAAACCAGCCAGGTTGTAGTTGGTCTAGTCTAGTACACACCAGCCAGGTTGTAGTTGGTCTAGTCTAGTACAAACCAGACAGGTTGTAGTTGGTCTAGTACACACCAGCCAGGTTGTAGTTTGTCTAGTCTAGTACACACCAGCCTGGTTGTAGTTGGTCTAGTCTAGTACACACCAGCCAGGTTGTAGTTTGTCTAGTCTAGTACACACCAGCCAGGTTGTAGTTGGTCTAGTACACACCAGCCAGGTTGTAGTTGGTCTAGTCTAGTACACACCAGCCAGGTTGTAGTTGGTCTAGTCTAGTACACACCAGCCAGGTTGTAGTTGGTCTAGTCTAGTACAAACCAGCCAGGTTGTAGTTGGTCTAGTACAAACCAGCCAGGTTGTAGTTGGTCTAGTCTAGTACACAACAGCCAGGTTGTAGTCGGTCTAGTCTAGTACACACCAGCCAGGTTGTAGTCGGTCTAGTCTAGTATAAACCAGCCAGGTTGTAGTCGGTCTAGTCTAGTACACACCAGCCAGGTTGTAGTCGGTCTAGTCTAGTATAAACCAGCCAGGTTGTAGTCGGTCTAGTATAGTAAACACCAGCCAGGTTGTAGTTGGTCTAGTCTAGTACACACCAGCCAGGTTGTAGTTGGTCTAGTCTAGTACAAACCAGCCAGGTTGTAGTCGGTCTAGTCTAGTATAAACCAGCCAGGTTGTAGTCGGTCTAGTCTAGTACACACCAGCCAGGTTGTAGTTGGTCTAGTCTAGTATAAACCAGCCAGGTTGTAGTTGGTCTAGTCTAGTACACACCAGCCAGGTTGTAGTCGGTCTAGTCTAGTACACACCAGCCAGGTTGTAGTTGGTCTAGTCTAGTACAAACCAGCCAGGTTGTAGTTGGTCTAGTCTAGTACAAACCAGCCAGGTTGTAGTCGGTCTAGTCTAGTACACACCAGCCAGGTTGTAGTTGGTCTAGTCTAGTATAAACCAGCCAGGTTGTAGTTGGTCTAGTCTAGTACACACCAGCCAGGTTATAGTCGGTCTAGTACAAACCAGCCAGGTTGTAGTTGGTCTAGTCTAGTACACACCAGCCAGGTTGTAGTCGGTCTAGTACAAACCAGCCAGGTTGTAGTTTGTTTAGTCTAGTACAAACCAGCCAGGTTGTAGTTGGTCTAGTCTAGTACAAACCAGCCAGGTTGTGTCATCGTTTCTTAATCCCTGAAAACACACTCTCACACACACACACTGCAGGCTCTGATGACGGTAAACTCCAGACTGAGGCAGCTCTACCCCGACAGTGAGGAACTGTTTGATATCGTCCTGATGACTAATAACCACGCCCAGGTCGGGGTGCGCCTCATCAACAGCATCAACCACTACGGTCCGTATAACACGCATACAACACGCCTACATGTTCTGCCACTCCTACTGCAATGTTACTGCATCGCCTACGATGTTATAAGAAACAGCGGTTTTGGAATGTAAATTATGGGGCCTGTTAAAAACCCTATCTCAAACCCTCTCTCTGGCCCTGGGACACAGAGACACAAACTTTAGAGAGAAACTCCAGCCCAGCAGCGGTTACCATCCCCCGGCTTCACACCTCTGGCCCTGTCTACTCTGTTGCTAGGGGGTTGCAAAATGCCCTTCCAGAACACTCTCCCCCGGTTAGATTAATGTGACCTGGTCAGTCAATCACAGGCTGTACTTGGTGGGGATTTCAAACCCGCAACACAGTCTTTGAACTTAGGGTTGCAGAGACAACATGTCATAAGATCCCTGCACCACCTTAACTAATTTCTGGACCTTCTACATGAACATTTCTGACTTTGGACATTCCCTGACCAAGCATCTTTGACACTATACACTATCAATACTACTAGTTCCCTCTGCAAAGTCGTGTGTGTCTGTTTGGTGAATAGGCAATAAAGTGTGAATTGTATGTATCCCTATCTCCTGCTTGTTATCAGTCGTCTTACCGGGACTCTGGGACAGTTGTACCTATATATTTATACCAGCACCAGTTGGTGGTGCTCTTTCTTAGGGTCCATTGAATGATTGGACATACAATTTAAAAGGTACAATAGGCAGAAATCGCTCCGTCATTTCCTTGTTGCTAAAATTCAAAAAAATTCGAAACAAACATTACAATGAGTATCTAAACTGCTGTGAAATATATTTTCCATAAACAAAAATATTGTATTTTCACCTGGTATACAAAACTGAAAGTAAAAGATGAAAAAAAATTACTTAACGGGAAGCATACAAATAGAAGATATCTACCTATCACACCCTGGCCTTAGTTATCTTTGTTTTCATTATTATTTTAGTTAGGTCAGGGTGTGACATGGGGAAGTTTGTGTGTTTTTGTATTGTCTAGGGCACAGGTGTCAAACTCATTCCACGGGGGGCCGAGTGTCTGCGGGTTTTCGCTCCTCCCTTGTACTTGATTGATGAATTAACATCACTAATTAGTTAGGAACTCCCCACACCTGGTTGTCTAGGGCTTTATTGAAAGGAAAAACCAAAAACCTGCAGACACTAGGCCCTCCGTGGAATGAGTTTGACACCCCTGGTCTAGGGTGTTGTATGGTTTAGGGGGTTAAATAGAGTAGATGGGTTAGTGTTCAGTGTAGGTGTCTAGGAAAGTCTATGGTTGCCTGAATTGGTTCTCAATCAGAGACAGCTGGTTATTGTTGTCTCTGATTGGGAGCCATATTTAAGGCAGCCATAGGCTTTAGCTGTTTGTGGGTAATTGTCTATGTGTAGTGTTTGTGTCAGCACTATTTGTCTTATTAGCTTCACGGTCGTCAGTTTGTTATTTTGTTAGTCTATGTGTATAGTGTTCGTTTTGTGTTTTTCTCTCTTCTATTAAAAGAAGATGTATTTTGCACACGCTGCGCCTTGGTCCTCTCTCTCACCCTTAGACGATCGTGACAGAATTACCCACCAATCTAGGACCAAGCGGCGTGTCAAGCGGCAACAGGACCCACCTACACAGGATTCATGGACATGGGAGGAGATACTGGATGGTAAGGGACCTTGGGCACAACCGGGAGAATATCGCCTCCCTCGTGAAGAGCTGGAGGCAGCTAAAGCCGAGAGGAGGCGATATGAGGAGGCAGCACGGAAGCAAGGCTGGAAGCCCATGAGTACAACCCAAAAATTTCTTGGGGGGGGCCTTAAAGGGAGTGTGGCGAAGTCAGGTAGGAGACCTGCGCCTACTCCCTGTACTTACCGTGGAGAGCGAGAGTACGGGCAGACACCGTGTTACGCAGTAGAGCGCATGGTGTCTCCTGTACGTGTGCATAGCCCGGTTCGGTACATTCCAGCTCCACGTATCGGCCGGGCTAGATTGAGCGTTGAGCCGGATGTCATGAAGCCGGCCCAACGCATCTGGCCACCAGTGCGTCTCCTCGGGCCGGCTTACATGGCACCAGCCTTACGCATGGTGTCCCCGGTTCGCCTACATAGCCCGGTGCGGGTTATTCCACCTCCCCGCACTGGTCGGCCGACGGGGAGCATACAACCAGGTAAGGTTGGACAGGCTCAGTGCTCAAGGGAGCCAGTACGCCTGCACGGTCCGGTATTTCCGGCGCCACCTCCCCGCTCCAGCCCAGTACCACCAGTGCTTACACCACGCACCAGGCTTCCTGTGCGTCTTCAGAGCCCTGTGCCTCCTCCACGCACTAGCTCTATGGTGCGTGTCTCCAGCCCTTTACCACCAGTGCCTACACCACGCACCAAGCCTCCTGTGTGTCCCCAGAGTCCTGTGCGTCCTGTTGCTGCTCCCCGCACTAGCCCTGAGATGCGTGTCCTCAGCCCGGTACCACCAGTTCCGGCACCACGCACTAGGCCTAATGTGCGTCCCCAGGGTCCAGCATGCCCTGTTCCTTCTCCCCGCACTAGCCCTGAGATGCGTGTCCTCAGCCCGGTACCTCCAGTTCCGGCACCACGCACCAGGCCTACAGTGCGTCTCAGCCGGCCAGAGTCTGCCGTCTGCCCAACGGCGCCTGAACTGCCCGTCTGCCCAACGGCGCCTGAACTGCCCGTCTGCCCAACGGCGCCTGAACTGCCCGTCTGCCCAACGCCGTCTGAACTGTCCGTCTGCCAAGCGCCGCATGAACTGCCCGTCTGTACTGAGTATTCAAAGCCGCCCGTCTGTACTGAGCCTGCAAAGCCGCCCGTCTGCCATGAGCCTTCAGAGCCGTCCGCCAGACAGGAGCCGCTAGAGCCGTCCGCCAGACAGGAGCCGCTAGAGTCTTCCGCCAGACAGGAGCCGCCAAAGCCTTCCGCCAGACAGGATCAGCCAGAGCCTTCCGCCAGACAGGATCAGCCAGAGCCTTCCGCCAGACAGGATCAGCCAGAGCCTTCCGCCAGACAGGATCAGCCAGAGCCTTCCGCCAGCCATGAGCAGCCAGATCCGTCAGCCAGCCATGAGCAGCCAGATCCGTCAGCCAGCCATGAGCAGCCAGATCCGTCAGCCAGCCATGAGCAGCCAGATCCGTCAGCCAGCCATGAGCAGCCAGATCCGTCAGCCAGCCATGAGCAGCCAGATCCGTCAGCCAGCCATGAGCCGTCCAGCCAGGATCCGCCAGAGCCGTCCAGCCAGGATCCGCCAGAGCCGTCCAGCCAGGATCCGCCAGAGCCGTCCAGCCAGGATCCGCCAGAGCCGTCCAGCCAGGATCCGCCAGCCAGCCAGGATCCGCCAGAGCCAGCCAGCCAGGATCCGCCATTCAGTCCGGTGCTGCCCCTCAGTCCGGTGCTGTCCCTCAGTCCGGAGCTGCCGTCCCTCAGTCCGGAGCTGCCGTCCCTCAGTCCGGAGCTGCCGTCCCTCAGTCCGGAGCTGCCCCTTATCCTGGTGCTGCCCCTTATCCTGGTGCTGCCCCTTATCCTGGTGCTGCCCCTTATCCTGGTGCTGCCCCTTAGTCCGGTGCTGCCACTTAGTCCGGTGCTGCCCCTTATTCCAGTGGGGTTAAGTTGGCGGGTGGCCATTTGGAGGAGGATACGAAAGCGGGTAGTGACTATGGTGGGGTGGGGACCACGACCAGTGCCAGAGCCGCCACCGTGGACAGACGCCCACCCAGACCCTCCCCTAGACTTTATGCTGGTGCGCCCGGAGTTCGCACCTTAAGGGGGGGGTTATGTCACACCCTGGCCTTAGTTATCTTTGTTTTCATTATTATTTTAGTTAGGTCAGGGTGTGACATGGGGAAGTTTGTGTGTTTTTGTATTGTACACTACCCCTTGTTAGATTTGCTTTCAATGAGAATGAAAGATCTATAACTCATAACTATGTGCATTTGGTTGGGGCACTAAAAAGTTAAATTTTGCAGCTTTAATGCTGCTCTTTTGACCAAATATGTTGTTTTTATTGTTTATGCCTGTTGTTCATGATATGTAGTGGCCATCTTTGGCTACCACCATGATAACTATACATCACATTTCTATACGGTGATAATGTTTTTGTTGTTTCGTCTATCTGACAGATTTAACTATTGAGAGATTCTGTATGACCGGAGGGCAAAGCCCCATTGGCTATCTGAAGGCCTACATGACCAACCTGTACCTCTCCAAGGATGGAGAGAAAGTCACCGAGGCCATTGAGGAGGGTAGGTGGTGATGCCATTGTTTTTTGGCCTCTAGGGATTTAACTGGTTTAGCTTAGCATGGGTGCTAAGTCAACAACTGTAGATGTACATTGTGGTAACACTTTATAGTATAGCCTACAGCTGTAATGCATGGATGATGCTGTTGTGACTCATTGTAATGGCTGTAATGGAATCAATGGAACGTGGTCAAACATGTGGTGTGATGTGTTTGTTACCCTTCCATATATTCCATTCTAGCCATTACAATGAACCTGTCCTCCTATAGCTCCTCCAACCAGCCTCCACTGGGATTTCCTAAACCCAGAAGTACAACATCACGACACTTCCAGGAAAGCTTTTGAAACAGACAAAACAGTCCAGGCCGGGGTTTGAGAAGTCAGTGAGAGAAGTGAAGAATTATTCCTTAGTTGTTCATTAAGGCACATCCTAGATTGGAGCCAATGTCTTAAGTAGTTGAACATGTTATTACCCCAACTTTGTGAAAATTACACATTTAAATTTTTGTCAAAACCTGCTTTAAATTGAAGGAGAGGCTTTGATTTGACGGCCTGCAGATGTGCAGTTCGGCGTGAGACGACTTAGACCTGATGACATGTATTTACGCATGAGCTTATTTAGCCAACGTTGCCATGACACGGCCTACAAGTGTGATCGGGGATTTTAATTGGAGAAGCAGTTTTATCTTCATAATGTACTGTCTTTGTTATGTATGTGTGTGTGTGTGTGTGTGTGTGTGTGTGTGTGTGTGTGTGTGTGTGTGTGTGTGTGTGTGTGTGTGTGTGTGTGTGTGTGTATATATAATACAATACAGTTGAAGTCGGAAGTTTACATACACTTAGGTTGGAGTCATTAAAACTTGTTTTTCAACCTCTCCTCAAATTTCTTGTTTATCAAACTTTAGTTTTGGGAAGTCGGAGGGACATCTACTTTGTGCATGACACAAGTCATTTTTATAACAATTGTTTACAGACAGATTATTTAACTTATAATTCACTGTATCACAATTCCAGTGAGTCAGAAGTTTACATACACTAAGTTGACTGTGCCTTTAAACAGCTTGGAAAATTCCAGAAAAGGATGTCATGGCTTTAGAAGTTTCTGATAGGCTAATCGCTATCATTTGAGTCAATTGGAGGTCCACCTGTGGATGTATTTCAAGGCCTACCTTCAAACTCAGTGCCTCTTTGCTTGACATCATGGGAAAATCAAAAGAAATCAGCCAAGACCTCAGAAAAAACATTGTAGACCTCCACAAGTCTGCTTCATGCTTGGGAGCAATTTCCAAATGCTTGAAGGTACCACATTCATCTGTTCAAACAATAGTACGCAAGTATAAACACCATGGGTCCCCGCAGCAGTCATACCGCTCCGGAAGGAGACTCGTTCTGTCTCCTAGAGATGAACGTACTTTGGTGCGAAAAGTGCAAATCAATCACAGAACAACAGCAAAGGACCTTGTGAAGATACTGGAGGAAACAGGTACAAAAGTATCTATATCCACAGTAAAACGAGTCCTATATCGACATAACCTGAAAGGCCACACAGCAAGGAGAAGCCACTGCTCCAAAACCGCCATAAAAAAGCCAGACTACGGTTTGCAACTACACATGGGGACAAAGATCGTACTTTTTGGAGAAATGTCTTCTGGTCTGGTGAAACAAAAATAGAACTGTTTGGCCATAATGACCATCTTTATGTTTGGAGGAAAAAGGGGGATGATTGCAAGCCGAAGAACACCATCCCAACCGTGAAGCACGGAGGTGACAGCATCATGTTGTGGGGGTGCTTCGTTGCAGGAGGGACTGGTGCACTTCACAAAGTAGATGGCATCATGAGGACGGAAAATGATGTGGATATATTGAAGCAACATCTCAAGACATCAGTCAGGAAGTTAAAGCTTGGTCGCAAATGGGTCTTCCAAATGGACAATGACCCCAAGCATACTTCCAAAGTTGTGGCAAAATGGCTTAAGGACAACAAAGTCAAGGTATTGGAGTGGCCATCACAAAGCCCTGACCTCACAATCCCATAGAACATTTGTGGGCAGAAATGAAAAAGTGTGTGCGAGCAAGGAGGCCTAGAAACCTGACTCAGTTATACCAGCTCTGGCAGGAAGAATGGGCCAAAATTCACCCAACTTATTGTTGAAGCTTGTGGAAGGCTGCCTGAAACGTTTGACCGAAGTTAAACAATTTAAAGGCAATGCTACTAAATACAAATTGAGTGTATGTAAACTTCTGACCCACTGGGAATGTGATGAAAGAAATAAAAGCTGAAATAAATAATTATCTCTACTATTATACTGACATTTCACATTCTTAAAATAAAGTGGTGATCTTACTGACCTAAAACAGGGAATTTTTACTTGGATTAAATGTCAGGAATTGTGAAACTGAGTTGAAATGTATTTGACTAAGGTGTATCTAAACTTCCGACTTCAACTGTATATATGTGTATGTATATGTATGTGTGTGTGTTACAGTTGAACTTATGTTTATTTACCCCTCCTGCTGCGTACACCCTCCAGCACCAGGGTCAGCTGCGTACCCCCTCCAGCACCAGGGTCAGCACACTTTCAAATGTTTTTTGCCATCATTGTAAGCCTGCCACACACACACTATACAATATATTTATTAAACATAAGAATGAGTGTGAGTTTTTGTCACAACCCGGCTCGTGGGAAGTGACAAAGCTCTTATAGGACCAGGGCACAAATAATAATATAATAATAATCAATAATTTTGCTCTTAGCCATCTAACATATAAAACCTTACTTGTTCATCGAAAATTGTGAATAATTCACCACAGGTTAATGAGAAGGGTGTGCTTGAAAGGATGCACATAACTCTGCAATGTTGGGTTGTATTGGAAAGAGTCTCTGTCTTTTCCCACACACAGTCTGTGCCTGTATTTCGTTTTCATGCTATTGATGGCTGAGAATCCACTCTCACATAGGTACGTGGTTGCAAAGGGAATCAGTGTCTTAACTGCGTTATTTGCTAAGGCAGGATACTCTGAGCGCAGCCTATTCCAGAAATCTGGCAGTGATTTAAATTCAATTTTCACAGAACCGCTTGTTGCAATTTCGATGAGGCTATCTTGTTCAGATATCGGTAAGTGAACTGGAGGCACGGCATGAAAGGGATAACGAATCAAGTTGTTTGTGTCATCCGTTTCAGGAAAGTACCTGCGTAATTGCGCACCCAACTCACTCAGGTGCTTCGCTATATCACATTTGACATTGTCCGTAAGCTTGAGTTAATTTGCACACACAAAAAAAAAGCGTTACATGGTCGCTGCCCATATCATTGCATAATGCAGAAAATACACGAGAGTTCAGGGGCCTTGCTTTAACAAAGTTAACCATTTTCACTGTAGTGTCCAGAACCTATTTCAAGCTGTCAGGCATTCCTTTGGCAGCAATAGCCTCTTGGTGGATGCTGCAGTGTACCCAAGTGGCGTCAGGAGCAATCCACTATGTCTCCCTGTCATGGCTTTTGCGCCATCAGTACAGATACCAACACATCTTGACCACCAAAGTCCATTTGATGTCACAAAGCTGTCCAGTACTTTAAAAATATCCTCTCCTGTTGTCCTGGTTTCCAATGGTTTGCAGAATCAAATTAAATCAAAGTGTATTTGTCACGTGCGCCGAATACAACAGGTGTAGACCTTACAGTGAAATGCTTACTTACAGGCTCTAACCAAAAGTGCAAAAAAGGTATTAGGTGAACAATAGGTAAGTAAAGAAATATAGCAACAGTAAAAGGACAGTGGAAAATAACAGTAGCGAGGCTATAAAAGTAGCGAGGCTACATACAGACACCGGTTATCAAATCAAATCAAAGTGTATTTGTCACATGCGCCAAATACAACAGGTGTAGACCGTAGAGTGAAATGCTTACTTACAGGCTCTATCCAATAGTGCAAGAAAGGTGTTAGGTGAACAATAGGTAAGTAAAGAAATAAAACAACAGTAAAAAGACAGGCTATATACAGTAGCGAGACTATAAAAGTAGCAAGGCTACATACAGACACCGGTTAGTCAGGCTGGTTGAGGTAGTATGTACATGTAGATATGGTTAAAGTGACTATGCATATATGATGAACAGAGAGTAGCAGTAGCGTAAAATAATGCAGATAGCCCGGTTAGCCAATGTGCAGGAGCACTGGTTGGTCGGGCCAATTGAGGTAGTATGTACATGAATATATAGTTAAAGTGACTATGCATATATGATAAACAGAGAGTAGCAGCAGCGTAAAAATAGTGGTGGGGGGGGGGGGGGGGGGGGGCAAATAGTCCGGGTAGCCATTTGATTACCTGTTCAGGAGTCTTATGGCTTGGGGGTAAAAACTGTTGAGAAGACTTTTTGTCCTAGACTTGGCACTCCGGTACCGCTTGCCATGCGGTAGTAGAGAGAACAGTCTATGACTGGGGTGGCTGGGGTCTATGACATTTTTTAGGGCCTTCCTCTGACACCACCTGGTGTAGAGGTCCTGGTTGGCAGGCAGCTTAGCCCCAGTGATGTACTGGGCCATACGCACTACCCTCTGTTGTGCCTTGCGGTCAGAGGCCGAGGCCGAGGCCGAGAAATTGCCGTACCAGGCAGTGATGCAACCAGTCAGGATGCTCTCGATGTTGCAGCTGTAGAACCTTTTGAGGATCTCAAGACCCATGTCAAATCTTTTTAGTTTCCTGAGGGGGAATAGGCTTTGTCGTGCCTTCTTCACGACTGTCTTGGTGTGTTTGGACCATTCTAGTTTGTTGTTGATGTGGACACCAAGGAACTTGAAGCTCTCAACCTGCTCCACTACAGCCCCGTCGATGAGAATGGGGGCGTGCTCGGTCCTCCTTTTCCTGTAGTCCACAATCATCTCCTTAGTCTTGGTTACGTTGGGGGATAGGTTGTTATTCTGGCACCACCTGGCCAGGTCTCTGACCTCCTCCCTATGGGCTGTCTCATCGTTGTCGGTGATCAGGCCTACCACTGTTGTGTTGTCGGAAAACTTAATGATCATGTTGGAGTCGTGCCTGGCCATGCAGTCATGGGTGAACAGGGAGTACAGGAGGGGACTGAGCACGCACCCCTGGGGAGCTCCAATGTTGAGGATCAGCGTGGCAGATGTGTTGCTACCTACCCTCACCACCTGGGGGCGGCCCATCAGGAAGTCCAGGATCCAGTTGCAGAGGGAGGTGTTTAGACCCAGGATCCTTAGCTTAGTGATGAGCTTCATGGGCACTATGGTGTTGAACGCTGAGCTGTAGTTAATGAACAGCATTCTCACATAAGTGTTCCTTTTGTCCAGGTAGGAAAGGGCAGTGTGGAGTGCAATAGAGATTGCATCATCTGTGGATCTGTTTGGGCGGTATGCAAATTGGAGTGGGTCTAGGGTTTCTGGGATAATGGTGTTGTGAGCCCTTACCAGCCTTTCATAACACTTCATGGCTACGGACGTGAGTGCTACGGGTCTGTAGTCATTTAGGCAGGTTGCCTTTGTAGAGGATGTCTTCCTTAATTGACCCCCCCATAACCGTAACATATACCAGGAGCTGTGCTAGGTCTGCCACGTCTGTTGACTCATCCAGTTGTAACGCATAGAATTCACTGGCTTATATGTTGTATGTTAATTGTTTCAAAACATCTCCTGCCATGTCACTGACGTGTTGTGAAACAGTGTTGTTTGATGAAGTCTTTGTCTGTATAGTTTTTTGGGCCTTTTCCCCCCAGCATTGTCCCAGCCATATCCTCAGCAGCAGCTAAGTCCTCCACAATAGTATGGGGCTTCCCTGTCATAGCCACTCGGTAGCTCACCATATAAGACACTTCTAGCCCCTTCTTATTAATGGTATCTGTTGCTTTTATACATGTCTTACTACTCGAAAGTCATCTTAATTCTTGCTCAAACCACTCCCGCTGCTTATTTTTCAAATTGGCATGTTTGTTTCTAAATGTCTGCGCAAGAGTGAAGGATTCATCGAGTTGTGACATAGTACTTTTGCACATATAACACACTGTGGCTGAGGAAAGGCACTACTCCCAATATAAGTGAACCCCAAATCAATGTAGTGCTCATCGTATTAGCGCCTCCTCAATGGTCCAATGTCCTGTTGTTCGGTGCTTTCCCGGGTAAGGGGTCAGTAGCTCTTCGGCTGCATCGGATTCACAACTGTCAGTGTCCATGCTAGCTGGCTAACAACAAATGTAGAATTACTGATGCTAGCATTGGATGTGCTCGTGGAAGCAGAACAACTTGTGTCATCGACAGGTGCAGGTATAGCACTGCTGGTAGTAGCAGTACTACCAGTAGAGCTGGAATGCGGGCCTTACTTTTTTTTAACCATTTATACATTTTCAAGCCAACGGAATGAGCAGCTGCTATGTTTGGCTACATACGGACCGTTAGTGGAATTCCCGTGAGAGAGTAACGGTTAATGTGATTGGATGTTAATTATTTGACTAGGCTACCTGTATTTGACATTGTGTTGTTACTTCGCTGATCACTAAGTGGTTTAATTTTATTTTTTGCCAGTGAAACGAGGCTACTAATTGTGTCTTTATTTTCATTTAAAAAAATGTGAATCAGATTTTTATTTTGCGTTCCCCGGATGGCATTGTGTGTACCCCAGTTTGGGCATACCTGCACTAGACACTATTTATGGGGGTTATTAGTAAGACTTAAATCAATCAATAAGAACCTAACAAGGTTATACTCATAAATTGATCTGAGGCCTGAAATAGCCAATCCAGATTCAAATCCCTAAAATGACCAATTCCTAGGACAAGGACCAGGGGGTTGGCTGCTTCGAGCAACAAATAAATTCCAGCAACAATTAAATGTGTATTCTGGTTTATGGACACGTTTCTTTGGAACAGAAATATTTTAAGATTATTAACTATTATTAATATTTAAAGATTATGAGATTATTTGTTATGAGAATGTATAAAACCCTAATAATATTTTATAAACAGGCATTGCTGCAGCGACCATGTTTACATCTGGAGATGTGGAAAACCAGCTGTCCGACACACAGCTGAAAGTAGCCTTTGACGGAGACGCTGTCCTCTTCTCTGATGAGTCGGAGATCATCGCGAAACAACGTGGCCTGGATAAGTTCTTTGAGCACGAGCAGGAGTTTGAGAACATACCTCTTAAAAAGGTGATCACGAGAGGATTCTGAAGTACTACATGCCTACATTTTATGTAGATGTTTTTTTTCTTCAGATTTCCTTATTTGGAGTCTCCTACACTGTTAGAAAAAATGGGCTATCTACAATGTAAAGGGGTTCTTTGGCTGTCCCCATAGGAAACCCTTTGATAAACCCTTTTTGGTTCCAGGTAGAACCCTTTCCACAGAGGGTTTTACATGGAACTCAAAAGGGTTCTACCCGGGACCAAAAAGGGTTCTAACAGGAACCAAACAGGGTTATCCTGTGGGGACAGCCGAAGAACCCTTTTGTAACCCTTTTTTATAAGAGTGTATACAGGGGTTATAGATTTTCAACTAACTAGCAAAAAACTTTTAAACTAACTATCCCACTATACCTAATCCCTGACGTAACCCTTACCTTAATCGTACCAAGTTGTTGCATATCAACATTGGCAGTTAATATCTTGGTGATAGTTTGAGCATCTAAAGACCATCTATAATAGGGGACTATCCCAATAACCCATTGATATGTATTATTTACTTTGATTTTGGACGAAAGTAAAAACAATACTATGCTAACCCTATGTCTCATTTGTTTCTCTCAGGGTCCCTTGAAGTGTTTCCTGGAGGCACTGGGGAAGCTCCAGAGAAAGTTCTACGCCAAGAATGAGCGTATGAACTGCCCCATTCGTACCTACCTGGTAACAGCCCGCAGTGCAGCCAGCTCAGGGGCCCGTGCCCTCAAGACCCTCAGGAGCTGGGGCCTGGAGATCGACGAAGCCCTGTTCCTAGCTGGGGCCCCCAAAGGGCCCCTCCTGCAGATAATCCGGCCCCACATATTTTTCGACGACCAGATGTTCCACATCGAGGGAGCCAAGGAGCTGGGGACCATCGCTGCACACGTGCCTTATGGGATCGGACAGAAGTATCACAAGGGGGAACTTATTGAGCAGCCTGACAAAGATGTCAAAGACAAGAAGTGAAGAGCCTCCTAGTGGTGGGGAGATATCATACGTTATGCAAATGCTTAGTTGCACACAACCCTGTCATCAGCTGTAGGACCTTTATTGTTTATCAGGATTTTGTATTATTTATCTTTTTAACACTTTATTACAAACATCTTTATCAGAGAATGTTGTATTAACAGGAGAGAAAAACACATTGTTTAGGACTGTAGATGTAATACTCACATCAGGGACCAATGTCATCTAACGTTCTCTGTCATAAGGAGAGAAAGAATCACTTTCCTACAATACTCATCGCCATCACTTATAGTCTTTAATAGTATTTGGTAAAATATGTATTTAAAAAAAATGAAAATGTCATAGTGTGTTCAAATTTTACACAAGTATATTTAGCAAAGTGTATTTTATATCTTTAGATATGTGCACTCTAGTAAACGTATGAAAGGGAGCTCTTACAAGGTAGAATGGTTATTGATATGAAGCGCTGCAAAAAAATATGCATTTTGGTTTTACTGCACACCATACAAAAACAGACATTAACACATTATTATTTATTATTTACACTTAGATGCAGTCGGGATCTTAAGCACTTACAAACTCGTACCATATTATACGAATTGCATTTTTTTTTTTGCAGGACATGACATCACACAAAATGGATGATGTAGTACACAATTGTGCATATTTTTCGGGGACCCATTTTGGCTCGTGAGCAGTGAGCACGACAAAAATATTGGTTGAAATGTACTGAACTTTAGAAGCAACACTTTAATATTCAATCATTCTTTTTACTATCCATGCATTGTTCTAATCTATTCCATTTTCTTATTACATTTAATAATACACATTTTTAGATGTAAGCAACCTCCCCTTGCTCTTAGAAAAGCTGTATTAGGCTATATGGTTATGTCAAAACCTCAAGCAAGCTAGTTCAACATATCTGTTTCACTAGTAAAATGTTACGTGTCAGGCATTGTGTTCCAAATAGTTTACAGCTGAATTTACACAATTTTTTGTTTATTTTTTCAGTTTTAACTGAACATAAAGGGTTCTAAAGGGTTCTATATATAAATGCAACATATAAAGTGTTTTTCCCATGTTTCATGAGCTGAAATAAAAGATCCCAGAAATGTTCCATACGCACAAAAAGCTAATTTCTCTCAAATGTTGTGCACAAATTTACATCCATGTTTGTCAGCATTTCTTCTTTGCCATGATAATCCATCCATCTGACAGGTGTGGCATATCAAGAAGCTGATTAAACAGCATGATCATTACACAGGTGCACCTTGTGCTGGGGACAATAAAATGTGCAGTTTTGTCACACTCACAATGCCACAGATGTATGAAGTTTTGAAGGAACATTCAATTGGCATGCTGAATGCAGGAATGTCTACCAGAGCTGTTGCCAGAGAATTGAATGTTCATTTATATACCATAAGCCGCCTCCAACGTTGTTCTAGAGAATTTGGCAGTACGTACAACCGGCCTCACAACCGCAGACCACGTCAGCCCAGGACCTCGACATCCGGTTTCTTCACCTGTGGGATCGTCTGAGACCAGTCACCCGGACAGCTGATGAAACTGAGGAGTATTTCTGTCTCTAATAAAGCCCTTTGTGGGGGAAAACTCAATCTGATTGACTGGGCCTTACTCCCAAGTGGGTGGGCCTACGTCCTTGCCCAGTCATGTTAAATCCATAGATCAGGGCCTAATGAATTTAATTCAACTGACTGATTTCCTGATATGAACTGTAATAGATGTGAATGACTGATTCATGTTTTTATGTATTATCAAATCTCACCGGTAGATGGTGTTGCTGGATACAAAATGGCAGATTATTTTTTTCCACTGGTTTGTGTTGTTTACATGTTTTTGCTCTCACATGCACATTCACTTGTGTTTTAAAACTAGACTAAACCAATCAAATATCTAACAAACAAATTCTGATTCTAGAGCACAATCCTCCATACGTCATCGTTCCCCTGTTTGAGTTGATCGAGACCTTTGTTTTATATTCTCTTCCATGCACTTGCAAGAACACACCACCCGAGTGCACTCTCATTCACACTATTTACATGAGGCATTTTCTGCCTGTCGGGCAACAGACTGCATCTCTCCATGAGCTGGGCCCAGCCTGCAGTTTCCATGGATACTCTGGGTGCTGCTGACACCAGGAGGACTGAGTAGGCGTCGCTTGTTTAAGACACAATTAATAACAAAGGATTAGAGGCACATCGTACCCTGCTGCTTTCTATGAGAGACACCAAGTCCTCATCACACAGCTACTATAATGTGTGTGTGCGTGTGTGTATATGTGTGAGTGTGCAAATTGTATCTGTTGGTGATAAGTGTGTGTCATGATGGGGGATTCATGGGGGTCCATTGGGGATGTTTTGGTGTCAACATACAGCAACAACACTTGACTGTATACTGTTCCCAGGGGGCTAGCATGTGGCATGCCTTTAGACTGTGTTACATAGTAGTGATACAACACATACACAGTGATATGTCTGCGTCATGCCAAGAGGACACTGTGATATGATAATGACATGTATTGAGGTCAGCTGGGTCCTGTTCCATAGGAGGAGAAGCAGGAGGATTCCAACAGCAGCCACATTATCCAGGTCACCAACTGTAATCTGTGATGGCCTAAAATACTGTAATTCAACTCAATGTCTGTCCACTAACTGTAATGTGCTGCAGGTCTATTTATAGAGGAACTTATTCAGTTGTTTAGTGATGACAATTCTTTAAGACATTGATGGGCCTAAAACAGAGTTGGAGGCAGATGTGCAGTAAGGACTATACTATAGATTGCTAGTGTAACAAAGATGGTTCTGTACACATGTGCACATTTTAAGGCTATATGTATTTAGTTTCAGGGGATTTTAGAACGTGCACATTTTATGGCTCTATGTATTGAGTTTGTGGATTTTAGAATGTATCTTAAAGTTCCGCTGTGTAAATGCCTGATACTCAGTGTTCCATTAGACCTTGTGCTGCTGTCCTGTGTCATGATTCTGGCATTGGGCATTTAATCCTCATAGGATTGTAGGCAATAGTTGAAGTGTCCTACATGTTACTTATTCAATCTGAATTCAACATGATATGGAATTGTATGGAACTATTAATTGATTTTGTCACAATCAATAGAAGAGTCTCTGGTTGCTATGACATTGATGCCCTAGATTTAACTATTGGTGATGCAGTTATGATTATGATGCCATAATACGGAGGGATACCTCTGATGTTCCATCCATAGAAATATAATCTTTTTCTAGTTCTGTGGTTCCATTATCCAAGCACAAGATAGAAAGTTGCTTGAAGGCTTGTGTATCATTAAATTGGCTTTATCTGAGAAAGCAAACCATGGATAACTCTCCTCGAGGTAACTATTTATACACTGTACTTCTGATTGGTCTGATGTAAGGTTGCAAAATTCTGGTAACTTTCCCAAAAGTCCTTTATGAACAACCACCAATGGAGTAAGGTTTGACTTCATTTGTACAGTTCAATAGTTGTGGTGTGATGAACATATCATTGGTAAACCAAGGCTTTGTCCTGAAATCTTGCTCATGTTCCTCCATCAGTAAGCCATGAGCAGGTAGACATCCCAATGATTGTATAGTATCATTCCATGGTGGACCCATATTAGGGTAAGGTTTTTCTACATAACACATGTAACACCTGCACTGAGGTGCATTTCCAATGAAATGAGAATTGGGCGAGAAAGAATCCTGAAGATGGTCCAAGTCTCTTAATCTCAGTCTGATAAACCCTCCTGATGTCTGCTAGGTGATGAGATTATGCAGAGGGCCCATAGACAGGTAAACAACTAGCAGTAGAAAATGAACCTAAAGCAGGGGCAGCTGAATACCATGCAGGGCCAGTATATTGAGTTGCAGAGTGGCGTCTCTCAGGTAGTAGTAGTCACTCAGGTAGTAGTAGTCTCTCAGGCAGTAGTAGTCTCTCAGGTAGTAGTCTCTCAGGTAGTAGTAGTCTCTCAGGTAGTAGTAGTCTCTCAGGTAGTAGTAGTTTCTCAGGTAGTAGTAGTCTCTCAGGTGTAGTCGTCTCTCAGGTAGCAGTAGTCTCTCAGGTAGTAGTCTCTCAGGTAGTAGTAGTCTCTCAGGTAGTAGTAGTCTCTCAGGTAGTAGTCTCTCAGGTAGTAGTAGTCTCTCAGGTAGTAGTCTCTCAGGTAGTAGTAGTCTCTCAGGTAGTAGTAGTCTCTCAGGTGTAGTCGTCTCTCAGGTAGCAGTAGTCTCTCAGGTAGTAGTCTCTCAGGTAGTAGTAGTCTCTCAGGTAGTAGTCTCTCAGGTAGTAGTAGTATCTCAGGTAGAAGTAGTATCTCAGGTAGTAGTCTCTCAGGCAGTAGTAGTCTCTCAGGTAGTAGTAGTCTCTCAGGTAGTAGTCTCTCAGGTAGTAGTAGTCTCTCAGGTAGTAGTAGTCTCTCAGGTAATAGTAGTCTCTCAGGTAGTAGTAGTCTCTCAGGTAGTCGTCTCTCAGGTAGTAGTAGTCTCTCAGGTAGTAGTCTCTCAGGTAGTAGTAGTATCTCAGGTAGAAGTAGTATCTCAGGTAGTAGTCTCTCAGGCAGTAGTAGTCTCTCAGGTAGTAGTAGTCTCTCAGGTAGTAGTCTCTCAGGTAGTAGTAGTCTCTCAGGTAGTAGTAGTCTCTCAGGTAATAGTAGTCTCTCAGGTAGTAGTAGTCTCTCAGGTAGTAGTAGTCTCTCAGGTAGTAGTAGTATCTCAGGTAGTAGTAGTCTCTCAGGTAGTAGTAGTCTCTCAGGTAGTAGTCTCTCAGGTAGTAGTAGTCTCTCAGGTAATAGTAGTCTCTCAGGTAGTAGTAGTCTCTCAGGTAGTAGTCTCTCAGGTAGTAGTAGTCTCTCAGGTAGTAGTAGTCTCTCAGGTAGTAGTCGTCTCTCAGGTAGTAGTAGTCTCTCAGGTAGTAGTAGTCTCTCAGGTAGTAGTCTCTCAGGTAGTAGTAGTCTCTCAGGTAGTAGTAGTCTCTCAGGTAATAGTAGTCTCGCAGGTAGTAGTAGTCCTCTCAGGTAGTAGTAGTCTCTCAGGTAGTAGTAGTCTCTCAGGTAGTAGTCTCTAGGGTAGTAGTAGTCTCTCAGGTAATAGTAGTCTCTCAGGTAGTATTAGTCTCTCAGGTAGTAGTAGTCTCTCAGGTAGTAGTAGTCTCTCAGGTAGTAGTAGTCTCTCAGGTAGTAGTCTTCTCTCAGGTAGTAGTAGTCTCTCAGGTAGTAGTCTCTCAGGTAGTAGTAGTCTCTCAGGTAGTAGTCTCTCAGGTAGTAGTAGTATCTCAGGTAGAATTAGTCTCTCAGGTAGTAGAAGTCTCTCAGGTAGTAGTAGTCTCTCAGGTAGTAGTAGTCTCTCACGTAGTAGTCTCTCAGGTAGTAGTAGTATCTCAGGTAGAAGTAGTATCTCAGGTAGTAGTAGCTCGGGTAGTAGTAGTCTCTCAGGTAGTAGTCTCTCAGGTAGTAGTAGTCTCTCAGGTAGTAGTAGTCTCTCAGGTTGTAGTCGTCTCTCAGGTAGTAGTAGTCTCTCAGGTAGTAGTAGTCTCTCAGGTAGTAGTCTCTCAGGTAGTAGTAGTCTCTCAGGTAGTAGTAGTCTCTCAGGTAATAGTAGTCTCTCAGGTAGTAGTAGTCTCTCAGGTAGTAGTATTCTCTCAGGTAGTAGTAGTCTCTCAGGTAGTAGTAGTCTCTCAGGTAGTAGTCTCTAGGGTAGTAGTAGTCTCTCAGGTAATAGTAGTCTCTCAGGTAGTATTAGTCTCTTAGGTAGTAGTAGTCTCTCAGGTAGTAGTAGTCTCTCAGGTAGTAGTCGTCTCTCAGGTAGTAGTCGTCTCTCAGGTAGTAGTCTCTCAGGTAGTAGTAGTCTCTCAGGTAGTAGTAGTCTCTCAGGTAGTAGTCTCTCAGGTAGTAGTAGTATCTCAGGTAGAAGTAGTCTCTCAGGTAGTAGTAGTCTCTCAGGTAGTAGTAGTCTCTCAGGTAGTAGTAGTCTCTCAGGTAGTAGTAGTCTCTCAGGTAGTAGTAGTATCTCAGGTAGAAGTAGTATCTCAGGTAGTAGTAGCTCGGGTAGTAGTAGTCTCTCAGGTAGTAGTCTCTCAGGTAGTAGTAGTCTCTCAGGTAGTAGTAGTCTCTCAGGTAATAGTAGTCTCTCAGGTAGTATTAGTCTCTCAGGTAGTAGTAGTCTCTCAGGTAGTAGTCTCTCAGGTAGTAGTAGTCTCTCAGGTAGTAGTCTCTCAGGTAGTAGTAGTAGTATCTCAGGTAGTAGTAGTCTCTCAGTTAGTGGTAGTCTCTCAGGTAGTAGTAGTCTCTCAGGTAGTAGTAGTCTCTCAGGTAGTAGTAGTCTCTCAGGTAGTAGTCTCTCAGGTAGTAGTAGTCTCTCAGGTAGTAGTAGTCTCTCAGGTAGTAGTCTCTCAGGTAGTAGTCTCTCAGGTAGTAGTAGTCTCTCAGGTAGTAATAGTATGTCAGGTAGTAGTCTCTCAGGTAGTAGTCTCTCAGGTAGTAGTAGTCTCTCAGGTAGTAGTCTCTCAGGTATTAGTCTCTCAGGTAGTAGTAGTCTCTCAGGTAGTAGTCTCTTAGGTAGTAGTAGTCTCTCAGGTAGTAGTAATCACTCAGCTAGTAGTAGTCTCTCAGGTAGTTGTCGTCTCTCAGGTAGTGGTAGTCTCTCAGGTAGTAGTAGTCTCTCAGGTAGTAGTAGTCTCTCAGTTAGTGGTAGTCTCTCAGGTAGTAGTAGTCTCTCAGGTAGTAGTAGTCTCTCAGGTAGTAGTAGTCTCTCAGGTAGTAGTCTCTCAGGTAGTAGTAGTCTCTCAGGTAGTAGTAGTCTCTCAGGTAGTAGTCTCTCAGGTAGTAGTCTCTCAGGTAGTAGTAGTCTCTCAGGTAGTAATAGTATGTCAGGTAGTAGTCTCTCAGGTAGTAGTCTCTCAGGTAGTAGTAGTCTCTCAGGTAGTAGTCTCTCAGGTATTAGTCTCTCAGGTAGTAGTAGTCTCTCAGGTAGTAGTCTCTTAGGTAGTAGTAGTCTCTCAGGTAGTAGTAATCACTCAGCTAGTAGTAGTCTCTCAGGTAGTTGTCGTCTCTCAGGTAGTGGTAGTCTCTCAGGTAGTAGTAGTCTCTCAGGTAGTAGTAGTCTCTCAGGTAGTAGTAGTATCTCAGGTAGTAGTCTCTCAGGTAGTAGTCGTCTCTCAGGTAGTGGTAGTCTCTCAGATAGTAGTAGTCTCTCAGGTAGTAGTAGTCTCTCAGGTAGTAGTCTCTTAGGTAGTAGTAGTCTCTCAGGTAGTAGTAGTATCTCAGGTGGTAGTAGTCTCTCAGGTAGTAGTAGTATCTCAAGTAGTAGTAGTCTCTCAGGTAGTAGTCACTCAGGTAGTAGTAGTCTCTCAGGTAGTAGTAGTCTCTCAGGTAGTAGTCTCTTAGGTAGTAGTAGTCTATCAGGTAGTAGTAGTCTCTCAGGTATTAGTCTCTCAGGTAGTGGTAGTCTCTCAGGTAGTTGTCTCTCAGGTAGTAGTAGTAGTATCTCAGGTAGTAGTAGTCTCTCAGGTAGTGGTAGTCTCTCAGGTAGTAGTAGTCTCTTAGGTAGTAGTAGTCTTTAAGGTAGTAGTAGTCTCTCAGGTAGTAGTCTCTCAGGTAGTAGTCTCTCAGGTAGTAGTAGTCTCTCAGGTAGTAGTAGTATCTCAGGTAGTGGTCTCTCAGGTAGTAGTCTCTCAGGTAGTAGTAGTCTCTCAGGTAGTAGTCTCTCAGGTAGTAGTCTCTCAGGTAGTAGTAGTCTCTCAGGTAGTAATAGTATCTCAGGTAGTAGTCTCTCAGGTAGTAGTCTCTCAGGTAGTAATAGTATCTCAGGTAGTAGTAGTCTCTCAGGTAGTGGTAGTCTCTCAGGTAGTAGTAGTCTCTCAGGTAGTAGTAGTCTCTCAGGTAGTAGTCTCTCAGGTAGTAGTAGTCTCTCAGTTAGTAGTAGTCTCTCAGGTAGTGGTAGTCTCTTAGGTAGTAGTAGTCTGTCAGGCAGTTGTAGTCTCTCAGGTAGTAGTAGTCTTTCAGGTAGTAGTAGTCTCTCAGGTAATAGTAGTCACTCAGGTTGTAGTCTCTCAGTTAGTAGTAGTCTCTCAGGTAGTAAGTAGTCTCTCAGGTAGTAGTAGTCTCTCAGGTAGTAGTAGTATCTCAGGTAGTAGAAGTCTATCAGGTAGTAGTAGTCTCTCAGTCCCGTGTGGCTCAGTTGGTAGAGCATGGCGCTTGCAACGCCAGGGTTGTGGGTTCGATTCCCACGGGGGGCCAGTACAAAAAAGTATGAATGTATGTACTTGTAAGTCGCTCTGGATAAGAGCGTCTGCTAAATGACGTAAATGTAAATGTAAATGTAGTCTCTCAGGTAGTAGTCTCTTAGGTAGTAGTAGTCTCTCAGGTAGTAGTAGTCTCTCAGGTAGTAGTAGTCTCTCAGGTAGTAGAAGTTTCTCAGGTAGTAGTAGTATCTCAGGTAGTAGTAGTATCTCAGGTAGTAGTTGTTTCTCAGGTAGTATTAGCTCAAATAGTAGTCTTTCAGGTAGTAAGTAGTCTCTCAGGTAGTAGTAGTCTCTCAGGTTGTAGGTAGTCTCTCAGGTAGTAAGTAGTCTCTCAGGTAGTAGTAGTCTCTCAGGTAGTAGTAGTCTCTCAGGTAGTACTAGTAGTCTCTCAGGTAGTAAGTAGTCTCTCAGGTAGTGGTAGTCTCTCAGGTAGTAGTAGCCTCTCAGGTAGTGGTAGTCTCTCAGGTAGTAATCTCTCAGGTAGTAGTAGTATCTCAGGTAGTAGTAGTCTCTCAGGTAGAAATCTCTCAGGTAGTAGTAGTCTCTCAGGTAGTAGTAGTCTCTCAGTAGTAATGGTATCTCAGGTAGTAGTAATATCTCAGGTAGTAGTAGTCTCTCAGGTAGAAATCTCTCAGGTAGTAGTAGTCTCTCAGGTAGTAGTCTCTCAGGTAGTAGTAGTCTCTCAGGTAGTTATCTCTCAGGTAGTAGTAGTCTCTCAGGTAGTAGTCTCTCAGGTATTAGTAGTATCTCAGTTAGTAGTCTCTCAGGTATTAGTAGTATCTCAGGTAGTAGTATTCTCTCAGGTAGTAGTAGTCTCTCAGGTAGTATTCTCTTAGGTAGTAGTAGTCTCTCAGGTAGTAGTAGTATCTCAGGTAGTAGTAGTCTCTCAGGTAGTAGTCAATCAGGTAGTAGTAGTCTTTCAGGGTAGTAGTAGTCTCTCAGGTAGTAGTCTCTTAGGTAGTAGTAGTCTCTCAGGTAGTAGTAGTCTCTCAGGTAGTAGTCTCTCAGGTAGTAGAAGTTTCTCAGGTAGTAGTAGTATCTCAGGTAGTAGTAGTATATCAGGTAGTAGTTGTTTCTCAGGTAGTGTTAGCTCAAATAGTAGTCTTTCAGGTAGTAAGTAGTCTCTCAGGTAGTAGTAGTCTCTCAGGTTTGTAAGTAGTCTCTCAGGTAGTAAGTAGTCTCTCAGGTAGTAGTAGTCTCTCAGGTAGTACTAGTAGTCTCTCAGGTAGTAAGTAGTCTCTCAGGTAGTGGTAGTTTCTCAGGTAGTAGTAGCCTCTCAGGTAGTGGTAGTCTCTCAGGTAGTAATCTCTCAGGTAGTAGTAGTATCTCAGGTAGCTGTAACAGCTGTACCACCACCAGTCCTCTGTGAACAAGTGTCTAACCCCGACACAGAGGACCAGTATGATCTGTAGTTAATGTAACAAAGCTGTACCACCACATGCCTCTGAACAAGTGTCTTAACCCCGACACAGAGACAGTATGAAAATCTGAGTTCAATGTAACAAGCTGTAGCCACCACCAGTCCTCTGAACAAGTGTTAACCCCGACACGAGACCAGTATGATCTTAGTTCAATGTAACAAGCTGTACACACCAGTCCTCTGAACAAGTGTCTAACCCCGACACAGAGACAGATATGATCTGAGTTCAATGTAACAAGCTGTACCACCTACTAGTCCCTCTGAACAAGGTGTCTAACCCCGACACAGAGACAGATGATTCTGAGTTCAATGTAACAAAGCGTACCACCACCAGTCCTCTGAACAAGTGTTCTAACCCGACACAGAGACGTATGATCTGAGTTCAATGTAACAAGCGTGTACCACCACCAGTCCTCTGACAAGTGTCTAACCCGACACAGAGACAGTATGATCTGAGTTCATGTAACAAGACTGTACCACACCAGTCCTCTGAACAAGTGTCAACCCCGACACAGAGACAGTATGATCTGAGTTCAATGTAACAAGCGTACCACCACAGTCCTCTGAACAAGTGTCTAACCCCGACACAGAGACAGTATGATCTGAGTTCAATGTAACAAGCTGTACACCACCAGTCCTCTGAACAAGTGTCTAACCCCGCACACGAGACAGTATGATCTGAGTTCATGTAACAAGCTGTACCACCACCAGTCCTCTGAACAGTGTCTAACCCGACACAGAGACAGTATGTCTGAGTTCAATGTAACAAGCTGTACCACCACCTGTCCTCTGAACAAGTGTCTAAACCCCGACACAGAGACAGTATGATCTGAGTTCAATGTTACAAGCTGTACACCACAGTCCTCTGACAAGTGTTAACCCGACACAGAGACAGTATGATCTGAGTTCAATGTAACAAGCTGTACCACCCACCTCCTCTGAACAAGTTCTAACCCCGACACAGAGACAGTATGATCTGAGTTCAATGTAACAAGTGTACCACCACCTGTCCTCTGAACAAGTGTCTACCCGACACAGAGACAGTATGATCTGAGTTCAATGTAACAAGCTGTACACCACCAGTCTCTCTGAACAAGTGTTCTAACCCCGACCAGAGACCAGTAGATCTGAGTTCAATGTAACAAGCCTGTACCACCACCAGTCCTCTGACAAGTGTCTAACCCCGACACAGAGACAGTATGATCTGAGTTCAATGTAACAAGCTGTTACCACCACTGCTCCTCTGAACAAGTGTATAACCCCGACACAGAGACAGTATGATCTGAGTTCAATGTAACAAGCTGTACCACCACATGTCCTCTGAACAAGTGTCTAACACCGACACAGAGACAGTTGATCGAGTTCAATGTAACAGCTGTACCACCACCTTCCTCTGAACAAGTGTCTAACCCCGACACAGAGACAGTATGATCTGAGTTCAATGTAACAAGCTGTACCACCACCGTCCTCTGAACAAGTGTCTAACCCCGACACAGAGACAGTATGATCTGAGTTCAATGTAACAAGCTGTACCACCACCAGTCCTCTGAACAAGTGTCTAACACCCGACACAGAGACAGTATGATCTGAGTTCAATGTAACAAGCTGTAACCACCACCGCTCCTCTGAACAAGTGTCTAACCCCGACACAGAGACAGTATGATCTGAGTTCAATGTAACAAGCTGTACACCACCAGTCCTCTGAACAAGTTGTCTAACCCCGACACAGACAGTATGATCTGAGTTCATGTAACAGCTGTACCACCACCAGTCCTCTGAACAAGTGTCTAACCCCGACACAGAGACAGTATGATCTGAGTTCAATGTAACAAGCTGTACCACCACCGTCCTCTGAACAAGTGTCTAACCCGACACAGAGACAGTATGATCTGAGTTCAATGTAACAAGCTGTACCACCACCAGTCCTCTGAACAAGTGTCTAACCCCGACACAGAGACAGTATGATCTGAGTTCAATGTAACAAGCTGTACCACCACCAGTCCTCTGACAAGTGTCTAACCCCGACACAGAGACAGTATGATCTGAGTTCAATGTAACAAGCTGTACCACACCGTCCTCTGAACAGTGTTTAACCCCGACACAGAGACAGTATGATCTGAGTTCAATGTAACAAGTCTGTACCACACCAGTCCTCTGAAACAGTGTCTAACCCGACACAGAGACAGTATATCTGAGTTCAATGTAACAGCGTGTACCACCCACCAGTCCTACTGACAAGTGTCTAACCCCGACACAGAGACACGTATGATCTGAGTTCAATGTAACAAGCTGTACCACCACCGCCTCTGAACAAGTGTCTAACCCGACACAGAGACAGTATGATCTGAGTTCAATGTAACAAGCGTTACCACCACCGTCCTCTGAACACAGTGTCAACCCCGACACAGAGACAGTATGATCTGAGTTCAATGTAACAAGCTGTACCACCACCTAGTCCTCTGAACAAGTGTCTAACCCCGACACAGAGACAGTATGATCTGAGTTCAATGTAACAAGCTGTACCACCACTGTCCTCTGAACAAGTGTCTAACCCGACACAGAGACAGTATGATCTGAGTTCAATGTAACAAGACTGTACCACCACCTGTCCTCTGAACAAGTGTCTAACCCCGACAGAGACAGTATGATCTGAGTTCAATGTAAAAGCTGTACCACCACCAGTCTCTGAACAGTGTCTAACCCCGACACAGAGACAGTATGATCTGAGTTCAATGTAACAAGCTGTACCACCACCGTCCTCTGAACAAGTGTCTAACCCGACACAGAGACAGTATGATCTGAGTTCAATGTAACAAGCTGTACCACCACCTGTCCTCTGAACAAGTGTCTAACCCCGACACAGAGACAGTATGATCTGAGTTCAATGTAACAAGCTGTACCACCAGTCCTTCTGAACAAGTGTCTAACCCCGACACAGAGACAGTATGATCTTGAGTTCAATGTAACAAGCTGTACCACCACCTGTCCTCTGAACAAGTGTCTAACCCCGACACAGAGACAGTATGATCTGAGTTCAATGTAACAAGCTGTACCACCACCTGTCCTCTGAACAAGTGTCTAACCCCGACACAGAGACAGTATGATCTGAGTTCAATGTAAAACAGCTGTACAACCAGTCCTCTGAACAAGTGTCCTAACCCTGACACAGAGACAGTATGATCTGAGTTCAATGTAACAAGCTGTACCACCACCAGTCCTCTGAACAAGTGTCTAACCCGACACAGAGACAGTATGATCTGAGTTCAATGTAACAAGCTGTACACCACCGTCCTCTGAACAAGTGTCTAACCCCGACACAGAGACAGTATGATCTGAGTTCAATGTAACAAGCTGTACCACCACCAGTCCTCTGAACAAGTGTTAACCCCGACAAGAGACAGTATGATCTGAGTTCAATGTAACAAGCTGTACCACCACCAGTCCTCTGAACAAGTGTCTAACCCCGACACAGAGACAGTATGATCTGAGTTCAATGTAACAAGCTGCACCACCACCAGTCCTCTGAACAAGTGTCCTAACCCCGACACAGAGACAGTATGATCTGAGTTCAATGTAACAGCTGTACCACCACCAGTCCTCTGACCAAGTGTCTAACCCCGACACAGAGACAGTATGATCTGAGTTCAATGTAACAAGCTGTACCACCACCTGTCCTCTGACAAGTGTCTAACCCCGACACAGAGACAGTATGATCTGAGTTCAATGTAACAAGCTGTACCACCACCAGCTCCTCTGAACAAGTGTTAACCCCGACACAGAGACAGTATGATCTGAGTTCAATGTAACAAGCTGTACCACCCCAGTCCTCTGAACAAGTGTCTAACCCCGACACAGAGACAGTATGAGTCTGAGTTCAATGTAACAAGCTGTACACCACCAGTCCTCTGAACAAGTGTCTAACCCGACACAGAGACAGTATGATCTGAGTTCAATGTAACAAGCTGTACACACCACCAGTCCTCTGAACAAGTGTCTAACCCCGACACAGAGACAGTATGATCTGAGTTCATGTAACAAGGTCCTGCTGTACCACAAAAAAGGAAACATGGAACAAAGTGGTCTTAACCGAACAGAGAAAGATGATTGAGTAGAAAAGCTGTAACACACAGTTGAACAAGTGGAAACCGAAAAGAGAGACAGTAGAGTTGATTGTAGTTTCAATGTAACAAGATGTAAAAAAATATGTCCTCTAACATGAATAAAGTGTCATAAACCAAGACACAAAGATAGTACAAGTACCTGATTTCTGAGTTAAACTAGGTAAAAAGATTTGTGTACACACACACAAGTGTACAACCTCCGTTGGGAGACAGTATGTCTGAGTTCAATGTAAACAAGTTGGAGCTCTATAACGAAGTGTCTAACCCCGACCACGACGAAAGTATGGATCTGAGGTAAAGTGTAATACAAGATTGAAAAACAACGCGTACCGTATCAGTCATACTGATCATCCCTTATGAGTTCATTAGTTGTAAGTGTTGAACAAGTGTGAAACAAGAAACAGAGCACAGTAGGATCGAGTTAAATGGTCAATGTAACAAGCTGTACACAAACACGCAGTCCTTCCCTGAAAAAGTGTTAACGACACAGAGAAAGTAATGATCTGAGTTCAACAGTAACAAGTGTAACACAACCATGTCCTGAACAAAGTCGTAACCCGAAAAAGAGAAAGTATGATCTGAGTAATGTAAAAAGACTGTAACCACCAGTTCCTTGAACAAGTTAAACCGACGAACAGACGACACGGTATGATATCTGAGTGTAAAAGCGTGCCCAAAAAGCTGAACGTAGCGTACAAACCAACAACAGTCGCCCGTCTCACTAAAATCAGCAATAACTAAGGGTGCTACCACCAGCCAACAATGTCAACCCCGACACGAGACAGTATTGATTGAGTTCAAAAGTAAAAAGCTGTCACCAACACCCAGTCCCCTATGAAAAATGTTTCTAAACCGACACAGAGACAGTATGATATTGAGTTCAATGTAACAAGCTGGACACATAGTCTCTGAACAAGTGTTAACCCCGACACAGAGACAGTATGGATCTGAGTTCAATGTACAAAAGCTGTACCACCACCAGTCCTTTGAACAAGTGTTAACAAACAAAGAGACAGTATGATTGAGTTCAATGTAACAAGCTGTACACCCACAGTGCTTCTGAAAACAGTGTCTAACACCGACACAGATGACAAGTATGATCTGAGAGTCAAGGTAACAAGCTGTACAAAACAGCCCTTGAAAAAGTGTCTAACCCGACACAGAGACAGTATGATCTCTGAGTAATGTAAAAAGCTGTACACAACACCAGACTCGAACAATGGGTAACCCGACACAGACACAGTATGATGCATGAGTCAATGTCCACAAGTCCTTGTACCACCACCAGTCCCCTGAACAAGTGTCTAACCCCGACACAGAGAAAGTATGATCTGAGTTCATGTAACAAGCTGTACCACCACCAGTCCTCTGAACAAGTGTCTAACCCGACACAGAGACAGTATGATCTGAGTTCAATGTAACAAGCTGCACCACCACCAGTCCTCTGAACAAGTGTCTACCCCGACACAGAGACAGTATGATCTGAGTTCAATGTAACAAGCTGTACCACCACCAGTCCTCTGAACAAGTGTCTAACCCGACACAGAGACAGTTGATCTGAGTCAATGTAACAAGCTGTACCACCACTGTCCTCCGAACAGTGTCTAACCCCGACACAGAGACAGTATGATCTGATGTTCAATGTAACAGCTGTACCACCACCAGTTGTTCTGAACAAGTGTCTAACCCCCGAAGAGAGACAGTATGATCTGAGTTCAATGTAACAAGCTGTACCACACAAGTCCTCTGAAACAAGTGTCTCAACCCCGACACAGAGACAGTATGATCTGAGTTCAATGTAACAAGCTGTACCACCACCTGTCCTCTGAACAAGTGTCTACCCGGACACAGAGACAGTATGATCTGAGTTCAATGTAAACAAGCGTACCACCACCTGTCCTCTGAACAAGTGCTAACCCGACACAGAGACAGTATGATTGAGTTCAATGTAACAAGCTGTACCACACCTGTCCTCTGAACAAGTGTCTGAACCCGACACAGGACAGTTGATCCTGAGTTCAATGTAACAAGCTGTACACCACCTGTCCTCTGAACAAGTGCCTAACCCCGGACACAGAGAACAGTATGATCTGAGTTCAATGTAAAAGATTGTACACCACCTGTCCCTCTGAACAAGTGTCTAACCCCGACACAGAGACAGTATGATCTGGTTCAATGTAAAAAGCTGTACCACCACCAGTCCTCTGAACAAGGTCTAACCCGACACAGAGACAGTATGATCTGAGTTCAATGTACAAGCTGTACCACCACCCTGTCCTGCTGAACAAGTGTCTAAACCCCGACACAGAGGGGGGGGGGGGGGACACAGTATTGATTGAGTTTCAATGTAACAAGCTGTACCACCACCTGTCTCCTGAACAAGGTGTTAACCCCGACACAAGAGGACACGTATGATCTTGAGTTCAATGTAACAAGCTGCTCACCAGTCCTCTGAAAACAAGTGTCTAAACCGACACAGAGACAGTATGATCTGAGTTCAATGTAACAAGCTGTACCACCACCAGCTCTGAACAAGTTGTCTAACCCGACACAGACCCAGTATGATCTGAGTTCAATGTAAACAAGGCTGTACTACCACCAGTCCTCTGAACAAGTGTCTAACCCCGACACAGAGACAGTATGATCTGAGTTCAATGTAACAAGCTGTACCACCACCAGTCCTCTGAACAAGTGTCTAACCCCGACACAGAGACAGTATGATCTGAGTTCAATGTAACAAGCTGTACAACCACCAGTCCTCTGAACAAGTGTCTAACTCCGACACAGAGACAGTTGATCTGAGTTCAATGTAACAAGCTGTACCACCACCAGTCCTCTGAACAAGTGTCTAACCCGACACAGAGACAGTATGATCTGAGTTCAATGTAACAAGCTGTACCACCACCAGTCCTCTGAACAAGTGTCTAACCCCGACACAGAGACAGTATGATCTGAGTTCAATGTAACAAGCGGTACCACCACCAGTCCTCGAACAAGTGTCTAACCCCGACACAGAGACAGTATGATCTGAGTTCAATTAACAAGCTGCAACACCACCAGTCCTCTGAACAAGTGTCAACCCCGACACAGAGACAGTATGATCTGAGTTCAATGTAACAAGCTGTACCACCACCAGTCCTCTGAGACCAGTGTCTAACCCGACACGAGACAGTATGATCTGAGTTAATGTAACAAAGCTGTACCACCACATCCTCTGAACAAGTGTCTAACCCCGACACAGAGCAGTATGATCTGAGTTCAATGTAACAAGCTGTACCACCACCAGTCCTCTGAACAAGTGTCTAACCCCGACACAGAGACAGTATGATCTGAGTTCAATGTAACAAGCTGTACCACCACCAGTCCTCTGAACAAGTGTCTAACCCCGACACAGAGACAGTATGATCTGAGTTCAATGTAACAAGATGTACCACCACCTGTCCTCTGAACAAGTGTCTAACCCTGACACAGAGACAGTATGATCTGAGTTCAATGTAACAAGCTGTACCACCACCAGTCCTCTGAACAGTGTCTAACCCGACACAGAGACAGTATGACTGGTTCATGAACAAGCTGTACCACCACCGTCCCTGAACAAGTGTCTAACCCGACACAGAGACAGTATGATCTGAGTTCAATGTAACAAGCTGTACCACCACCTGTCCTCTGAACAAGTGTCTAACCCCGACACAGAGACAGTATGATCTGAGTTCAATGTAACAAGCTGTACCACCACCTGTCCTCTGAACAAGTGTCTAACCCGACACAGAGACAGTATGATCTGAGTCAATGTAACAAGCTGTACCACCACCCAGTCCCCTGAACAAGTGTCTAACCCCGACACAGAGACAGTATGATCTGAGTTCAATGTAACAAGCTACCACACCTGTCCTCTGACAAGTGTCTAACCCCGACACAGAGACAGTATGATCTGAGTTCAATGTAACAAGCTGTACCACCAACTGTCCTCTCGAACAAGTGTCTAACCCCGACACAGAGACAGTAGATCTGAGTTCAATGTAACAAGCTGTACCACCACCAGTCCTCTGAACAAGTGTCTAACCCCGACACAGAGACAGTATGATCTGAGTTCAATGTAACAAGCTGTACCACCACCAGTCCTCTGAACAAGTGTCTAACCCGACACAGAGACAGTTATGATCTGAGTTCAATGTAACAAGCTGTACCACCACCCTGCCCTCTGAACAAGTGTCTAACCCGACACAGAGACAGTATGATCTGAGTTCAATGTAACAAGCTGTACCACCACCAGTCCTCTGAACAAGTGTCTAACCCCGACACAGAGACAGTATGATCTGAGTTCAATGTAACAAGCTGTACCACCACCTGTCTCTGAACAAGTGTCTAACCCGACACAGAGACAGTATGATCTGAGTTCAATGTAAACAAGCTGTACCACCACCAGTCCTCTGAACAAGTGTCTAACCCCGACACAGAGACAGTATGATCTGAGTTCAATGTAACAAGCTGTACCACCACAGTGCTCAGACAAGTGTCTAACCCCGACACAGAGACAGTATGATCTGAGTTCAATGTAACAAGCTGTACCACCACTGCCCTCTGAACAAGTGTCTAACCCCGACACAGAGACAGTATGATCTGAGTTCAATGTAACAAGCTGTACCACCACCAGTCCTCTGAACAAGTGTCTAACCCCGACACAGACACAGTATGATCTGAGTTCAATGTAACAAGCTGTACCACCACCAGTCCCCTGAACAAGTGTCTAACCCCGACACAGAGACAGTATGATCTGAGTTCAATGTAACAAGCTGTACCACCACCAGTCCTCTGAACAAGTGTCTAACCCCGACACAGAGACAGTATGATCTGAGTTCAATGTAACAAGCTGCACCACCACCAGTCCTCTGAACAAGTGTCTAACCCCGACACAGAGACAGTATGATCTGAGTTCAATGTAACAAGCTGTACCACCACCAGTCCTCTGAACAAGTGTCTAACCCCGACACAGAGACAGTATGATCTGAGTTCAAGTAACAAGCTGTACCACCACCTGTCCTCTGAACAAGTGTCTAACCCCGACACAGAGACAGTATGATCTGAGTTCAATGTAAAAGCTGTAACCACACCAGTCCTCTGAACAAGTGTCTAACCCCGACAGAGAGACGAGACGTATGATCTGAGTTCAATGTAACAAGCTGTACCACCACCAGTCTCTGAAACAAGTGTCTAACCCGACACAGAGACAGTATGATGAGTTCAATGTAACAAGCTGTACCACCACCTGTCCTTGAACAAGTGTCTAACCCCGACAACAGAGACAGTATGATCTGAGTTCAATGTAACAAGCTGTACCACCACCTGTCCTCTGAACAGTGTCTAACCCGACACAGAGACAGTATGATCTGAGTTCAATGTAACAAGCTGTACCACCACCTGTCCTCTGAACAAGTGTCTAACCCGACACAGAGACAGTATGATCTGAGTTCAATGTAACAAGCTGTACCACACCTGTCCTCTGAACAAGTGTCTAACCCCGACACAGAGACAGTATGATCTGAGTTCAATGTAACAAGATGTACCACCACCTGTCCTCTGAACAAGTGTCTAACCCCGACACAGAGACAGTATGATCTGAGTTCAATGTAACAAGCTGTACCACCACCAGTCCTCTGAACAAGTGTCTAACCCCGACACAGAGACAGTATGATCTGAGTTCAATGTAACAAGCTGTACCACCACTGTCCTCTGAACAAGTGTCTAACCCCGACACAGAGACAGTATGATCTGAGTTCAATGTACAAGCTGTACCACCACCTGTCCTCTGAACAAGTGTCTAACCCCGACACAGAGACAGTATGATCTGAGTTCAATGTAACAAGCTGCTCCACCATTCCTCTGAACAAGTGTCTAACCCGACACAGAGACAGTATGATCTGAGTTCAATGTAACAAGCTGCTGTACCACCACCAGTCCTCTGAACAAGTGTCTACCCCGACACAGAGACAGTATGATCTGAGTTCAATGTAACAAGCTGTACCACCACCTGTCCTCTGAACAAGTGTCTAACCCCGACACAGAGACAGTATGATCTGAGTTCAATGTAACAAGCTGCTCCACCAGTCCTCTGAACAAGTGTCTAACCCCGACACAGAGACAGTATGATCTGAGTTCAATGTAACAAGCTGTACAACCACCAGTCCTCTGAACAAGTGTCTAACCCCGACACAGACCCAGTATGATCTGAGTTCAATGTAACAAGCTGTACTACCACCAGTCCTCTGAACAAGTGTCTAACCCCGACACAGAGACAGTATGATCTGAGTTCAATGTAACAAGCTGTACCACCACCAGTCCTCTGAACAAGTGTCTAACCCCGACACAGAGACAGTATGATCTGAGTTCAATGTAACAAGCTGTACCACCACCAGTCCTCTGAACAAGTGTCTAATCCCGACACAGAGACAGTATGATCTGAGTTCAATGTAACAAGCTGTACCACCACCAGTCCTCTGAGCAAGTGTCTAACCCCGACACAGAGACAGTATGATCTGAGTTCAATGTAACAAGCTGTACCACCACAGTCCTCTGAACAAGTGTCTAACCCCGACACAGAGACAGTATGATCTGAGTTCAATGTAACAAGCGGTACCACCACCAGTCCTCTGAACAAGTGTCTAACCCCGACACAGAGACAGTATGATCTGAGTTCAATGTAACAAGCTGCAACACCACCAGTCCTCTGAACAAGTGTCCAACCCCGACACAGAGACAGTATGATCTGAGTTCAATGTAACAAGCTGTACCACCACCAGTCCTCTGAACAAGTGTCTAACAACAAAACAGAGACAGTATGATCTGAGTTCAATGTAACAAGCTGTACCACCACCAGTCCTCTGAACAAGTGTCTAACCCGACACAGAGACAGTATGATCTGAGTTCAATGTACAAGCTGTACCACACCTGTCCTCTGAACAAGTGTCTAACCCCGACACAGAGACAGTATGATCCTGAGTTCAATGTAACAAGCTGTACCACCACCTGTCCTCTGAACAAGTGTCTAACCCGACACAGGAGACAGTATGATCTGAGTTCAATGTAACAAGCTGCTCCACCACCAGTCCTCTGAACAAGTGTCTAACCCGACACAGAGACAGTATGATCTGAGTTCAATGTAACAAGCTGTACCACCACAGTCCTCTGAACAAGTGTCTAACCCCGACACAGAGACAGTATGATCTGAGTTCAATGTAACAAGCTGTACCACCACCTGTCCTCTGAACAAGTGTCTAACCCGACACAGAGACAGTATGATCTGAGTTCAATGTAACAAGCTGTACCACCACCAGTCCTCTGAACAAGTGTCAACCCCGACACAGAGACAGTATGATCTGAGTTCAATGTAACAAGCTGTACCACCATGTCCTCTGAAACAAGTGTCTAACCCCGACACAGAGACAGTATGATCTGAGTTCAATGTAACAAGCTGCACCACCACCACTGTCCTATGAACAAGTGTCTAACCCCGACACAGAGACAGTATGATCTGAGTTCAATGTAACAAGCTGCACTACCACCAGTCCTCTGAACAAGTGTCTAACCCCGACACAGAGACAGTATGATCTGAGTTCAATGTAACAAGCTGTACCACCACCAGTCCCCTTTTCCACCATAATTTGCAAATAAATTAATTAAAAATCCTACAATGTGATTTTCTGGAATTTTCTTAACTCATTTTGTCTGTCATAGTTGAAGTACCTATGATGAAAAATTACAGGCCTCTCTCATCTATTTAAGTGGGAGAACTTGCACAATTGGTGGCTGACTAAATACTTTTTGCCCCACTGTATGTATGTCTGCAACTGGTTCTCTTTGTGGTTATTTCAGCTCAAACCACTTCTGTTTTTCTGTTGCTGAGCAGAGAAAGAAATAGAGAAGGAGAGAGGAGAGAGGAGAAGAGAGCAGGGCAGATGAGAAGAGAGTACAGTAGAGAGCAGAGGAGATGAGAGAGGAGAGCAGAGTAAAAGAGAGAGCAGAGTAGAGGAGAGAGAGGAGAGAAAAGGAGAGGAGAGAGGAGAGAAGAGGAGAAATTAGTAGAGGAGAGATAAGAGAAGAGGAGAAGAGAGAGGAGAAGAGAAGAGGGGAGACGAGAGAAGAGTAGAGCAGGAGAGAGGAGAGCAGAGGAGAGTAGAGGAGAGAGGAGAGTAGAGGAGCATAGAGGAGAGAGGAGAGCAGAGGAGAGAGGAGGAGAGAGTAGAGGAGAGGAGAGGAGAGATGAAAGTAGAGGAGAGAGGAGAGGAGAAGAGGGGAGAGAGGAGAGTGAGAGAGGAGAGTAGAGGGGAGAAGAGAGGAGAGTGGAGAGAGGAGAATAGAGGAGAGGAGAGAGATGAGGAGAGAAGAGAGTAGAGCAAAAAAGATAGGAGAGGAGAGAGGAGAGGAGAGTGGAGAAGAGGAGATAGAGGAGAGGAGAGAGGAGAGGAGAGTAGGAGAGGAAAGGAGAGTGGAGAGTAGAGGAAAGAGGAGAATAGAGTAGAGGAGAGTAGAGGAGAGAGGAGAGTATAACAGAGTAGTGGAGAGAGGAGGAGTGAGGAGGAGAGATGAGGGTAGAGGAGAGTAGTGGAGAGAGGAGTGGAGAGTAGAGGAGAGAGGAGAGTATAGGAGAGAGGAGGAGATGGGAGAGTAGAGGGGAGAAGAGAGTAGAGAGGAGAGTGGAGAGGAGGTGAATAGAGGAGAGGAGAGAGGAAAGCAGAGAAGAGAGGAAAGAAGAGGAGAATTGAGGGGAGAGGAGAGTAGAGAGGAGAGACGAGAGTAAAGGAGAGGAGAGGAGAGAGAGGAGGAGAGAGGAGGTCAGAGGAGAGTATAGGGGTGAGGCGAATGGATAGTAGAGGAGAGTAGAGGAGAGTGGTGAAAAGAGGAGAGAGGAGAGTTGAGGAGAGAGGAGAGTAGAGGAGTTAGGAGAGCAAAGGAGAGAGGAGAGCAGAGAGAGGAGAGCAGAGGAGAGAGGAGAGTAGAGAAATGAGGAGAGAAGTGGAGAGAATAGGAGAGTAGAGGAGAGTTGAAGAGTGAGATGAGGAGAGAGGAGAGTTGAGGAGAGAGGAGAGTAGAGGAGAGCGGAGAGTAGAGGAGAGGAGAGAGAAGAGTAGAGAGAGGAGAGAAGAGAGAGCAGGAGGGAGAGAAAGAGAGAGAGGAGAGGAGAGAGGAGGAGAGAGATGAGAGAGGAGAGACAAGAGTAGAGGAGAGAGGAGAGTAGAGGAGAGAGGAGAGCTAAGGAGAGAGGAGAGAAAAGAGGAGAGGAGAGAGGAGAGTGAAGGAGAGAGGAGAGCAGAGGAGAGGAGAGAGGAGAGAAGAAGGGAGGGGAGAATAGAGAGGAGAATGGAGGAGAGGGGAGGAGAGGAGAGAGGAGAGAGGAGAACAGAGGAGAGTATAGGGGTGAGGCGAATGGAGAGTAGAGGAGAGAGGAGAGTAGAGGAGAGAGGAGAGTAGAGGAGAGAGGAGAGAAGCGGAGAGAAGAGGAGAGGAGAGTAGAGGAGAGGAGAGTTGAAGAGAGAGATGAGGAGATAGGAGAGTTGAGGAGAGTAGAGGAGAGTACAGGAAAGTTGAGGAGAGAGAGGAGGAGAGAGGAGAGTAGAGGAGAGAGAAGAGTAGAGAGAGAAGAGAAGAGGAGAGAGCAGGAGGGAGAGAAAGAGAGAGAGGAGAGGAGAGGAGAGAGGAGGAGAGAGATGAGGAGAGGGGAGAGTAGAGGAGAGAGGAGAGCGAAGGAGAGAGGAGAGCAGAGGAGAAAGGAGAGACAAGAGTAGAGGAGAGAGGAGAGTAGAGGAGAGAGGAGAATAGAGAGGAGAATGGAGGAGAGGGGAGGGGAGGAGAGTAGAGGAGAGAGGAGAGTAGAGGAAAGAGGAGGAGAGAGAGGAGAGTAGAGGAAAGCAGAGGAGAGGAGAGAGAAGAGGGGAGAGGAGAATAGAAAGGAGAATGGAGGAGAGGGGAGGGGAGAGGAGAGAGAAGAGAAGAGCAGGAGAGAGGAGAGTAGAGAGGAGAGCAGAGGAGAGAGGAGGAGAGAGTAGAGGAGAGTAGAGGAGAGATGAAAGTAGAGGAGAGAGGAGAGGAGAGGAGAGGAGAAGAGAAGAGGGGAGAGAGGAGAGTGAGAAAGGAGAGAGGAGAGTAGAGGGGAGAAGAGAGGAGAATGGAGAGAGGAGAATAGAGGAGAGGAGAGAGATGAGGAGAGAAGAGAGTAGAGCAAAAAGGATAGGAGAGGAGATAGAGGAGAGTTGAGAAGAGGAGAGAGAGGAGAGGAGAGAGGAGAGGAGAGTAGGAGAGGAAAGGAGAGTGTAGAGTAGAGGAAAGTGGAGAATAGAGTAGAGGAGAGTAGAGGAGAGAGGAGAGTATAAAGAGTAGTGGGAGAGGAGGGTGAGGAGGAGAGATGAGGGTAGAGGAGAGTAGTGGAGAGAGGAGTGGAGGGTAGAGGAGAGAGGAGAGTATAGGAGAGAGGAGGAGATGGGAGAGTAGAGGGGAGAAGAGAGTAGAAAGGAGAGTGGAGAGGAGAGGAGGTGAATAGAGGAGAGGAGAGAGGAAAGCAGAGAAGAGAGGAAAGAAGATGAGAATTGAGGGGAGAGGAGAGTAGAGAGGAGAGAAGAGAGTAAAGGAGAGAGAGGAGGAGAGAGGAGAGCAGAGTAGAGTATAGGGGTGAGGCGAATGGATAGTAGAGGAGAGTAGAGGAGAGTGGTGAAAAGAGGAGAGTAGAGGAGAGAGGAGAGTAGAGGAGAGAGGAGAGCAAAGGAGTGAGGAGAGCAGAGAGAGGAGAGCAGAGGAGAGAGGAGAGTAAAGAAGTGAGGAGAGAAGTGGAGAGAAGAGGAGAGTAGAGGAGAGTTGAAGAGTGAGATGAGGAGAGTTGAGGAGAGAGGAGAGGAGAGCGGAGAGTAGAGGAGAGAGAAGAGTAGAGAGAGGAGAGAAGAGGAGAGAGCAGGAGGGAGAGAAAGAGAGAGAGGAGAGGAGAGAGGAGGAGAGAGGAGAGTTGAGGAGAGAGGAGAGTAGAGGAGAGACAAGAGTAGAGGAGAGAGGAGAGTAGAGGAGAGAGGAGAGCTAAGGAGAGAGGAGACCAGAGGAGAGAGGAGAGAAAAGAGTAGAGGAAAGAGGAGAGTAGAGGAGAGAGGAGAGTGGAGGAGAGAGGAGAGCAGAGGAGAGGAGAGAGGAGAGAAGAAGGGAGGGGAAAATAGAGAGGAGAATGGAGAAGAGGGGAGGGGAGGAGAGGAGAGAGGAGAACAGAGGAGAGTATAGGGGTGAGGCGAATGGAGAGTAGAGGAGAGATGAGAGTAAAGGAGAGGAGGAGAGTAGAGGAGAGAGGTGAGCAGAGGAGAGAGGAGAACAGAGGAGAGAGGAGAGTAGAGGAGAGTGGAGGAAAGGAGAGGAGGAGAGAGGAGGAGAGAGGAGAGTAGAGGAGAGAGGAGAGAAGCGGAGAGAAGAGGAGAGGAGAGTAGAGGAGAGGAGAGTTGAAGAGAGAGATGAGGAGAGAGGAGAGTTGAGGAGAGAGGAGAGTAGAGGAGAGTACAGGAAAGTTGAGGAGAGAGAGGAGGAGAGAGGAGAGTAGAGGAGAGAGGAGAGTAGAGGAGAGAGAAGAGTAGAGAGAGAAGAGAAGAGAAGAGAAGAGGAGAGAGCAGGAGGGAGAGAAAGAGAGAGAGGAGAGGAGAGGAGAGAGGAGGAGAGAGATGAGGAGAGGGGAGAGTTGAGGAGAGAGGAGAGTAGAGGAGAGAGGAAATTAGAGAAGGAGAGATGAAAGAGGAGAGTAGAGGAGAGAGGAGAGACAAGAGTAGAGGAGATAGGAGAGTAGAGGAGAGAGGAGAGCGAAGGAGAGAGGAGAGAGGAGAGACAAGAGTAGAGAGAGAGGAGAGTAGAGGAGAGAGGAGAATAGAGAGGAGAATGGAGGAGAGGGGAGGGGAGGAGAGTAGAGGAGAGAGGAGAGTAGAGGAAAGAGGAGGAGAGAGAGGAGAGTAGAGGAAAGCAGAGGAGAGGAGAGAGGAGAGTAGAGAAAAGGAGAGGAGAGGAGAGAGGAGAGAGTAGAGGGGAGGGGAATAGAGAGGAGTTTGGAGGAGAGGGAAGGAGAGGAGAGTAGAGTAGAAGAGAGGAGATGAGAGAAGAGGAAAGAAGAGAAAAGAGGACAGTTGAAGAGAGAGGAGATGAGAGAGGAGAGTAGAGAAGAGAGCAAAGGAGAGAGGAGAGCAAAGGAGAGAGGAGAGTAGAGGAGAGAGGATAGATGAGAGCAGAGGAGAGGATGGAGAGGAGGAGAAAGTAGAGGAGAGTAGATGAGAAATGATAGTAGAGGAGAGAGGAGTGTAGAGAAGAGAATTAGAGAGAAGAGGAGAGAGGAGAGTAGAGGGGAGAGTAGAGTAGAGTAGAGTAGAGGAGAGAAGAGAGTAGAGGAGAGAGGAGAGCGAAGGAGAGAGGAGAGCAGAGGAGAGCAGAGGAGAGCAGAGGAGAGCAGAGGAGAGAGGAGGAGAGAGAGGAGAGTAGAGGAAAGCAGAGGAGAGGAGACTAGAGAGGAGAGGAGAGTAGAAGAAAGAGGAGGAGAGGAGAGAGGATAGAGAGAGGAAAGAAGAGGAGAATAGAGGAAAATTGAGGGGAGGGGAGAGTAGAGGAGAGGAGAGAGAGGATGAGAGAGGAGAGTAGATGAGAGTATAGGGGTGAGGCGAATGGAGAGTAGAGAGGAGGAGAGATGAAAGAGGAGAGCAGAGGAGAGAGGAGAGACAAGAGTAGAGGAGAGAGGAGAGTAGAGTAGAGGAGAGAAGAGAGCGAAGGAGAGAGGAGAGCAGAGGAGAGAGGAGAGTAGAGGAGAGAGGAGAGTAGAGGAGAGAGGAGAGTAGAGAAGAGAATTAGAGAGAAGAGGAGAGAGGAGAGTAGAGGAGAGAGGAGAGTAGAGGAAAGGAAAGGAGGAGGAGGGGAGGAGAGAGGAGAGTAGAGGAGAGAGGAGAGTAGACGAGAGGAGAGTAGAGGAGAGTGGAGAGAAGAGGAGAGGAGAGGAGGAGAGAGGAGAGTAGAGTAGTGGAGAGGAGGGAGTGTTACGTTCCCCAGTCAAACCGAAACAGTCCCAGTCACCGTCCCCAAAAAGAAAAAGGTTGGGTTTTGTCAAGTCTTTGGCTCATCCGTTGGCTCGAGTTCTTGATTCAGCATTTGAGAAACCGGATCCTGTCTATGCTCCGTTTATCTCTGCCGGTTGTGTTTCTGGAGAACAAGCTGATCAAAAGCCCATTAAAATCTTAAGAGACATCGGGGCGGCGCAGTCAGTAATTGTTACTGATGCTTTACCCTGGTCTCCTGAAACATATTGTGGCTGCCATGTCATATTACAGGGGATAGAGACAAAAACAGTACCTGTACCATTACACTGGGTCCACTTAGTGTCAGACTTGGTATCAGGACGTTTCCGTGTTGGTGTAGTGTCTACACTGCCAGTAAAAGGAGTCACATTGCTACTAGGGAATGATATTGCTGGTGGTAACGTTACTCCTGTGTTAGAGGTAGTAGACAACCCAGAAATCAGAACTGCAGATGAGAAATTGGTTCAAGCATTTCCCCATGTTTTTCCTGCTTGTGTGTTAACGAGGGCACAATCACGCAAGCTAGGAGATGTGGTGGATTTGGCTAGTTCCATTTTTGAGAATGAAGAAGTAGAAGACAATGCACCGAGTATTCCTTCTGCAAGGCCGACAGTTTTTACACCTGTAAAAACGAAGGCAGGGGACTGCGAAATCGCGCCCCAATTACATGACATTCTTTTGTCTGTCACCCCTGAGAAGGTGATTGAATGTCAAAAAGGAGACACTAGTCTTCGCAAGTGTTTTGCTTCGGTAATTTCCACTGAGGAAGCTAAAACTAAGGAGACAGCCTACTTTATGGAAGCAGGAGTTTTGATGCGTAAAGGGGCAGCTCATGACACTGTTAATGACTGGAGTGAAGTGTGTCAAGTGGTTGTTCCTACACCGTTCCGACAGCAGGTGCTGTCACTCGCCCAAGACCAGTCGTGGTCCGGACATTTGGGGATCACCAAGACTTATAACCGAGTCCTTCGATGTTTTTTCTGGCCAGGTTTGAAGTCTGACGTGGTCCAATTTTGTAAAACATGTCACATATGTCAACTCACTGGGAAAGCGAATCAAACAGTTCCTCGAGCGCCGCTCTGCCCGATTCCTGTGGTGGGGGAACCGTTTGAAAGAGTGATAGTTGATTGTGTAGGTCCATTGACGAAAACCAGGTCAGGTAACAAATTCTCAAATGTACAATCAGAACCGCCGCCTTATGCGGTGGGCTCTGATTGTCCAAGGATATAATGTACAGATAGCTTATGTGAAGGGCTCGGCGAATGTGGTTGCCGACACTCTATCACGGGTTTACTAATTGGGGAAGCGTTGGTTTTTGTTATTACAAACTGTATGTTTGCAATTTTTGTGGTGGGCGTGTTACGTTCCCCAGTTTCTGTTGTAGTTTGTATTTGAGTGTGTGTGTTTCAGGAGATGGCTTCCTGAAGTTCTCCCCAAGCAGCTGATTGGTCGGCCCCAATTGATGATTGGAGAGCTGACCCCGCCCCCTCGTCAAGACGCAGCTGTCTCCAATTACCAATGCCTTCTGAAGCTATAAAAACCAGTGTTCTATTGTTCAGAGAGAGAGATCATTGCAGGCTTAGATCATTGCTGGAGAGATTGAATGTGATATAGATCATTGCTGAGAGAGGAGGTTGATGGCTGAGGGTTATAGCATGTTGGTTGTTGGTATGTACTGTGTTAGTTGTTGCTGGGAGCAGTTGATATGTTCTGTGTGAGATTGTTGCTCAGCTAGAGCTTATTTGATGTCCTTTGTTTCTTAGTTTGTTTGAGATATTGTTTGTTATTCTGTTTCATTTGTTCCCAGGGGGGAAGAGGAAGGCACCTAGGGAGTGCTTAGGCAAGAGGCCCGCGGGCATACATATACCCGTAGTATATTCACTGTCTAGGCACACTAGGTAAGACCTGGGTCGGACCACCCCCTGTATTTTGGTTAGTGCACCAGGTGGTGCTAAACTAGGTAAGTAGTG